>NC_136976.1:64878858-65008858 GCF_032717465.1 Coenobita brevimanus
TAGTGCTGCTCTCGGGTGTTTGACCTTTCTTCTCCTTCATCATTCTTTCCATCCATCCTCTTCTGTCTTTCTTTCCTTCATTCTTTCCTCTTACTTCTGCATCGAGTGACTTTACACTCCCTCTTGTGTCTTTCTTTCCTTCATTCTTTCCTCTTCCTTCTGCCTGTGGGTGACTCTACACTGAGTGATAAGCCAAATGGTTTCCTGTACACCAGGAAACCATTACTACACTGAGTGGTAACCATATAACCAAATTTTGGCTCCTGGTGGTTTAGTGGGTAATAAAGGTGCTCCAATCTGATTGAGCTGGTGAAGGTTTATATCCAAGGGGTGGTTGGGGTTTATTGCTCACGTAATGCCACTCAGGGATGAGTGAGGCTGGTCACTGTCATCTTAAATGTCAGGACCAACTTTCCTAGCCCCGGGCTCCTACGCTTCTCATGGGGAAACGTAGGATTAGATGATGGATGGATGGATGGATTATTTTTATTATTATTATTATTATTGTTGAGGTATTCAGAGGTTAGAGAGATTGCATCATTAGTGATGGCAACGGAGTCATGTTCAGAAGCTTTTTGCTGAGCGGAAAGACTCATGTTGTATTTCATTTGGTTTATTTAAGGATATTTTTTCAGTTTAGGAGGTGAATGTGTTGTGTGTAGATAATGAGACATTAGGAGCAAGTTACAGTAGTCTCACTTTACAGTGAGTTGAGATCGAATGTGGGAAAATATCATAACACCAGTGGTGTGGGGCACGAATATGACTAGTACGGGATACTTTTAGGGCAAATAAAATGTTGTAAACATTCCTTGTAATTGATTTTTAAATATCTATTTGTGTTGTCTGTGATTGTAATATACAGTACATGCAGGCATTTGAAAACCTGCGGGCATTTGATTTGGAGATAAAGTGTATTCCTGTATATTTTCTAAAATGAATGAAAGAATGGGTTTTATTGAGTTTTGTTGTTTTAAGCTCATTTCACGAAAAACAATACTCATCTCTATATACTGATACATATTTATTGTACTTCAGTGGAGATGAACGTTGTCTCAAATTATTTTACAAAAGGAATCGGACAGTTTGGACTTCATAAACATAGTGTTAAGATGGCATCTGGTTACAAAGTAACTTTTTGAAAGGAAGTTTTTTTTTTTTTTTTCTTGTCTTGTACCCCCCTTTTACATAAAAATAAAGAAACCAAAGACATATACAGTACTGAATAGAGATTCTGAAAGATGGACTTCATAAAGCGTTAAGGTAACACTTTGAAAGGAAGAGGTTGTTTGTTTGTTTTCTTGTCTTGTACCCTTCTTTACATAAAATAAAGAAACCAAAGGCAGATATACAGTACTGAATAGAGAACCTGAAAGGTGAGTGTGTATTTGAGTAAAAAATACTCATATCAAGCAACCATTCTGTAGTCTTGGTCAAGACATACTTTTTTTCTCAGAACTGCCCTTCCGGAAGTAGGGTTTGTCTTTCACACTGCAGCATCTAATATGCCGCAAAATACTGTATACCTACCAATTTGGACTCAACTGGTTGCTACATAATCGACCATAACAACAACAAACTATCCTCTCAGTTACAACGACCAGTTACACCTATCAGTTTAGACTCAGCTGGGTGCGACTTAACCCCTAAAGTCTGCAATTCGCTCAGGGGCCGCCCCCCCTCCCCCCCAACTGCAAAAAAAAAAAAAGGGGGGGGGGTGTTTTTCAAGTATTTTAAATAATAAAATTTATGGCATATATTTCAAGAGCAAGAATTTACACACCCACAGATGTAAGTCTCCTCCAGATTGACCGAGTAGTTCTTGCACAGCAGCACGGCAAAGATAATAATAGTTACCCTTACCAGCCTGGCGAGAGGCGGTACGTCGCAGAAAATGGCCTCATTACAGTGACTTACCTGTCAAAACTCATAATATTCAAGGTGAATAATGTTCCTAGACATTAATGAACGTTGCCTAACTAAACCTGAATGAAAAATACAGTAAAACCTCTACAATTCGGCATCCTTCAAGTTGGAAACCTCTACAACTCGGGATGGCTCCAAAATATTCATTTAAAAGATCAAAATTCAAAAATTCCCAAAAATGCACATGTGAGAGGAAGAGAGTCGGCAAAAATCCCTCCAACTCGGTAAGATGCCGAGTTGTACAGTAATGTTTAAGTGTTTAGTGTTTAATTCCCCAGTTAAGTACAAGTGATAAATACATTACAGTATGGCCTTTATAGTGTTAATTGTGCTTTACGTAGTGTACAGTGTCAAGTACAGTACAGTAAAGGTGTGCCCAAAAGTGATCTTAAGCCCCCCTAACACCTCCAAAAACTACTAAAAGTCCTCCTTCATGCCTGGAATACACCCTAAAACTGCATGGAATCATGGTAAGGCAGCTTTTACTATTTATTGTAAAAATTTTTAATTTTTTTCCATTTTTTCCTTTTGTATGTGTGTGTGCTGGGGGGGAAACTAAAGTTCATCCCTACAACTCGGCAAATAGGCTAACTCAGCAAGGCTTGCACATGTATTATGCCGAGTTGCAGAAGTTTTACTGTATTAAAGTTGTCCACGACTAGGAGTGTATCCCGCGAGGGACACTGTTCCACAACAGAGTCAAGTTTGGTGTAGAATAGCTCTTTAGAATAGCTCTTTCTCTTCAAGATCACTCATCTCAGTTGGAGCATACACTGCAATAAGAGAGAGAAACCCCAGGGAGTGCTTTGTTCTCACCAGCATTATATGCTTATCAACTGGAGTAACCCTGTCAACACAGGAGACAAAAGTGAGCAACAGTTGCCGCAGTGACACCCCTAAGATGGGCACCATCGTCACAGCCAGGCCAGTAGTATGTGTAACCACTGCTACTGATCTCACCATGCCCGGGTCGCCTCACTTCAGAGATTGCAGCTATGTCGACTCCCATTTGCCCCAGCTGTTGTGACAACAAGGCTTAGAACGCTCCAAGCCCCCACCTGCAGTGCCTTCCGAAGGTTAAACCCGCAATTGGAGCCTCGGGCTCGTGCGTTGTTTGCACCACCACGACACAAAATCAAAGGATGGTCTGGCCTAGGGCCCCCTCCCATCATTCGGCTGCTGGGGTCTCATAGGCTTTACCCAGCAGCCATCATGATGGGTGCCAGCATGACAGGGCCCCCAAAAGCCCTGTCAGGCTGGTGCCTAAGGGAGGACCCCCCGGCAAAACTGGATCAGGGTCCGGCAGTATACACTGACCCCTATCGCTCCTCTTATTTTGCGTGGGGTTGTTTTTTGCAGGGAAGGGATGCACACCCCACCCTAACCTCCCAAGTCAGGAGAGGGCTCACCACTAGCCTATGGACAGAGGCATGGAATCCCTGACTATGTCTATCCATGTTTTGCCTCAGCATTTTCCTTCTACTGGGTGGATTGCCAACCAAGGCTAACGAGCTCCACGTACCCTACTTGATGGCCGTTGGCTCATCTGCCCTTTGACAGGTCTTGTTTTTCATCCTGCATGGTGTCTGGTTACTCTTCTCTCTGGCCTAGACCAGTGGGGGGTGCAGGTTTAGTCGCCAATGATCTGACCACGAAACAGGTAATACTGGATTACATGGTACCTGAAGCAGAACAGTGTCTGACCTGACACCAGTAAAAGGTAGGTACAGGAAAGTCCTCCAGTCTGACCACCAATAATCTGAATATCCCAATACTCCGTATTTTGCAAGGCAAAATCTTACGAGTTTTGGGTGGGTCTTTTTTAACATTTTTCTGGGTTTTACCTAAGGATATATCTGGCTTGGACTTGCTCTTAGACTTGGATGATCCTGCCTGCAAATATTCAGCTACACTTGTATGCATTTTCAGTGTCTAAAACAATGACCCATATCATTTTAGGTGTTTATTTAATGATCATGTATGTATTTCTAATTTTTTCAAAGGTCCCACCCAATGGTCTGAAAAAACAGCTGTACGGAAGACCCTCTGTCCCCTGTAGTGTGGATTACAGGACTTTTACTGTATATTTAAAAATCGAATTTCACAAAAATGACAGCGAACACTGACACTGGACAGTGATATAAATGGAGATGCCACTTGAAATAAATACTTGTTTAATTAATGCTTAGTTGCAAACCTCTTATGAGGCACAATGAAGGTCTGAACTGGCCAAGCTGCAAGCCATATATGAAGTACATTTTACATTGGTTCAGAAACAGTGACTCAGGGGAGGTAAACTACCTTACAAAGAATTAACCCTGCAGGTCTTATACCTAAATTTAAAAGGCAAATAAGTTATGGTTGAATTAGGAAGATAATAATATCTGGAGAGAAATGCAGAGTTTGTGAATCTCAGTAGATTGTAATGATGGCACTTACAGCCATTTCCCAGAAACAGTTCCTTAAGGACGAGTACTGCAACCTTTTCCTCTGTTAATACAGTTCTGTTTTCATTGAAAAGGTAGGCTGCATGTCACTTAATGGTATAATAACAACCCATTATCATGATTCTGAATGCAACATAATGGTGAGCTGTCACATATTTCTGTATGATGTAGAAAAGCTGCTGTGTACACAAACAATGATGATATTTTTTATTGCTAATTTATTATTGTTCCATTCTGTTTACATTACTCAGCTGATTCCTTCATGCCTTCACCCACTCGATCCTCCACTCAATAGGAGCAGCAGTAATGATAACACTGGTCTAAAATTCATTCTTGTGGGCATCTAGTTGGTCCAGAATGCTTAGATGAGTACCAACTGGTTTAAATAAGCCTCATGAAAATGTGGCGTAAGTAAATTGTTTGAAATTAAGCAAGCTGCTCATACTTTATAAAGGAACCCATTCAGTTGCAGTTAGTATAATACAGTGCTGTACTATGCTTAGTTACCTTAATAATTAGGTGGATTCTAGTCAGGGTATTTTTAATTTGCAAGAAGTAGGCAAGGTAATATTATTATTTATTAATTGTTACTATTATGAATTTTACGTTAGTTTAACCATAGTTTATTGCCCACATAATACCACTCAGAAATGAGTGAGGCTGGTCACCCTCACCTTGAACCAGGTTCCTAAATTCCTGATGACAAAAAAGGACTGGATGATGATACACATACACAGTTTTTACCACAGCCCTATTGTCATAAAATAGTCTTGTACTTGATATACTATACCTGATGATTATTAACTTTCAATATTTTTCAGCTTGGAGATTCTACAAGGATGCTGACAGCAAGAGCTCCAGAAAGCTGTTTTTATTCACTTTAATTCACTTACCTGCAATTATGGTGTTGATGATTATTAGTAAAAAGCATTACCTTAAAAAGAAGAATGAAACGGGTAGCAGTGGTGCAGTAGGGGAAAAAGGTATTACAAATCATGTACTTAATTCTGCCAGCTAATAGCATTATTTTTTCTTAATGATATGCATGTACAGAATTATGAGTGAGTTGTCATATGTGTATATATATGTAATTAATCATAAGTTACATATCGAAAATGTAACCTGTATAAACGTAATATTGTTTGATTTCCATCTATATTTCATAATACAGTAGTAAAATATCTTTGCAGTTAACAAACTACCCTGCTTAATAAGGTGGAAGTCATTCAGTTATTTAGAGTTTTAAGCTGTCATGAATATCGTGATTATAAGAACAGTTCAGGGGGAAATTTTATTTGTGTTAGCGACATAGGATAGTACAAAGTGGACTGCATAATACAGATGAGTGAAGAAATGCTTTAAGATACACCCACCATGAAAAGATTTGCAACAGTCACTGCTCTGAGGCAGAGCTAAAGTTTTTATTTATTTATTTATTTTTTAATACCTCTGAAACACACCATTTGTTGACTATACAGTAAACACTGTTATCTTTCATTGCAATATCCAACCTGTCCTATCACTCCGGTACGGCCTGTGGACCCTCCAGGGAAACGTCGTCTGTGGCATTTTGGAACCGCAGACTGGGAGGCCCTCAGGCAGTACTTCTTTGATTTTCCCTGGAATGATTATTGCTTCCATGGCCGTGAGCCATCTGAGTGTGCCTTGCGCATTACGGAGGTTATTCTCTCGGGCTTGGAAGCATACATTCCTTTCTCATATCCTTTGACTAACGCAAGAAAGCCTTGGTTTAATCACGCTTGTTCTAATGCTGTCTGCAACAAGGAGAGGGCCTACAAAAGGTACCGGAGCCAACCCACCCCTGAATCACATCATCTTTACGTTTCTGCCCGGAATCGTGCTAAGTCTGTGCTTCGCTCTGCTAAAAATAATTTCATCCGTACTAAATGCTCTCAACTCTCCAACTCGAATTCTTCCCGCTCCTTCTGGCACCTTGCCAAAAACCTTTCTAACAATTTTACCTCATCATCCTTCCCTCCTCTTTTCTACTCTGATGGTTCTGTAGCTATTTCTTCTACTGATAAAGCAGATCTCTTCGCACAGACTTTCTCCTCCAGTTCCACCTTAGACGATTCCAGTGCTGTTCCTCCATCACTTCCCCCCTCTGACTTCCTCATGGCTGACATTAAAATTTCTTCAGCTGATGTATTTTCTGCCATCACTGGCCTCAGTACTAACAAGGCATATGGGCCTGATGGGGTCCCTCCTGTTGTTCTCAAGAACTGTGCTTCTGTGCTTACACCCTGCCTAGGCAAACTCTTTCGCCTTTGTCTGTCAACTTGTACCTTTCCTTCTTGCTGGAAGTTTGCTCTCATTCAGCCAGTCCCAAAGAAGGGTGACCACTCCCAACCCTCCAACTATCGTCCAATTGCTTTAACGTCCTGTATTTCAAAAGTTTTCGAGTCTGTTCTTAATAGAAAAATTTTAAGGCATCTTTCCTATCACAACCTTCTTTCCAATCGTCAGTACGGGTTCCGTCAGGGACGCTCCACTGGCGATCTTCTCACCTACCTTTCAGACTCCTGGTTATCCTCCTTTCGGGACTTTGGCAAAAGCTTTGCCATTGCATTTGACATCTCAAAGGCTTTCGATCGAGTCTGGCATAAATCTTTAATTTCCAGACTGCCCTCCTATGGTTTCTATCCTTCTATCTGTGCCTTCATCGCTAGCTTCCTTTCTGGTCGTTCTATAGCCGCTGTTGTAGACGGCCATTGTTCTTCTCCTAGATCTATCAACAGCGGTGTTCCTTAGGGCTCTGTCCTATCACCAACTCTCTTCCTTTTATTCATCAATGATCTAAGCTGTACATCTAACCCTATCCACTCATACGCTGATGACTCCACCCTTCACCTTTCCATTCGGTTCCCGCAACGCCCACCTCAACAGTTACTTCAACAAACAAGGGATGAGGCTATGGCACACCTAATGTCTGACTTGGCTCGTATCTCTGACTGGGGTAAAAATAATATGGTTGTTTTTAATGCATCTAAGACTCAGTTCTTACACCTATGAACCCGACAAAATCTTCCACAGGTATACCCACTAATGTTTAATAATATTCAGCTTAATCCTGTATCATCCTTGAACATGCTTGGGGTTTCATTTACTCGGGACTTATCTTGGAAAGATCATATTACATCTCTTGTAAAATCTGCTTCCAAGAGATTGGGTGTGCTAAGCCGACTCCGCTCTTTCTTTACCCCTGCACAATTGTTGACTATATACAGGGGTTTTATCCGCCCCTGTGTGGAGTACAATTCTCATGTGTGGGGAGGCTCCCCACATACAGCTCTTCTCAATAGGGTGGAGTCAAAGGCTTTTCGTCTCATTAACTCTCCTCCTCTTACTGACTCCCTTCAACCTCTGTCTCTTCGCCGCACTGTTGCATCTTTATCTCTTTTCTATTGCTACTTTAATGGTCACTGCTCCTCTGAACTGTCTGCTTGCATTCCTCCACCTCAACGACGGGGGCGTAGCACCCGTCTGGCAGCAAACTCTCATCCCTTTTCTGTCCAGCTCTCTAATGCAAGAGTTAACCGTTACTCCCAGTCTTTCATTTATGCAACAGGTCAACTCTGGAACTGTCTCCCTCTGTCTGTATTTCCTGCTGTCTATGATCTCCAGTCTTTCAAATGCAGTGTGTCCAGGCATCCCAAAATGATCGGATCTTGAATTTGGCTCTCTGTCGTATTTTGTTTTTCTCTTGGAGGGAACTGTTACTGCGGGCTCATGGCCTTTGGTTCCTTCTTCCTCGCATAAAAAAAAAAAAAAAAAAAAATCATCATCAGTCGTTGAAGTCCACTGCAGGACCAACCTATCCCTACCGAAGCAGGGATGATACAGCCAATGTATCTCTACCTAGTGGCTTAGGCTGTCTGGTAGAAACTGTATGTAGGGTGAGAAGTGCTTGTAAGTGTGATTGTAATGCTGTAGTGGCTTTGGATGTGTGTGTAGTCTGTGAACCAAGTGTAATTGGCCCGCCTTAAGCTGATAGGGTGCAAGCATACTAGTATGTGACACTGGTTCAACCACAGCACCCCTTGTGTCCGCCAAAGTAGCAAGTGGCTTGGTGAACGCTTCCCAAAGTTTTTACAAATCTGGCGGGAGGTGAACCTACGCTCACCAGTGTGCGAAACGCACACTCTACCACTGTACCACAGAGGCTCCATATATATATACTGTATATATATATATATATATATATATAAAGTGTATAGAGGATATATAATATTCCTCAAAAGAGGAGTGTTGTCAAATGCCAGAAGAAGCTGTGAGAGGACTCTGCACATATAATTGTTTGGTACTGTTATCTGAGGTAAAATGAAGAAATGATAGACTACTACCCACTACTTGTGAAAGTCTCTCTCTGTTATCCACTACTTTATTGCCCTATTAGAGTGTAGTGTCCTGGAGCTAAGCTACTCAGTCAATAGAAATTTCACTTACATGAGTGGCATTGTGTGAGCAGTAAACCTCACCCACTCCTGGGAAGTAAGCCCAAATCTGGTTGGAGCACTTTATCCAAGAAGATCATCATGTGTCCTTTTAGTTATCTGGTTTCCATCTATTGTACTAAATGGCTCCCTGGGTTTCAGGAAACTATTTAGCTTGTTTAGTAAGTTAACACTACCTTGAGAGAGTGGATGGTGGGCATCCCTGCCTAAACAAGGTGGGAATGGTGCTGAAATCCTCTACTCTTCACAGTGGGTTAATGATGCAGTGAGCCCATTGCCTAGCATTAGAGTTGCAAGCAGTCTCATACATCCTACAACACAGGAAAGGGGGACATTGTATCAAAGGTTTTCTTTCTCCTCCAACATGTGTACTCCAAAGTTCAAACAGTGCACTAGAGCTCCATGTAAAGTGATGTACAAAATCTGGTTAATATAATGTTGATTATAAAGATACGGTACTGAGACTATGCTAATTATAAATTAATTTCTGTAAAGCCCTACAGAATAAAAAAAAAAAAAAAAATGCTAAGTAAGGTTTTACCTCATTCAAAGTGTAGGAGTCCAAGGCTAGGCTACCATAGCCCAGTACATTTAAAGGCAGATGAACAACCTACTTCCTCAAGATGCATTACACAGTAAAACCTCGATATAACGGACTTCAATAGACCGGAATTCACTTTCATCAGAATCGAGGAGCTATCGGACTAAATTCCTATATACAGTGAAAGCTCGATTAACCGGCATCCAATGCATTGGCACACCTGTATGACCAGAATGCAAATTTGATCCACCATGGGGTCGAAAATATTCTGGATACCGGACCCTGTTCCTTTTACTTCTTCAGCTCCTGACCCAGTTCCTTCCACTTCTACAGCTCCTGACCCAATTCCTTCCACCTCTCCTTCTCCACTGTCTGAATCCTCATCTCATGATCCTGATGATCCCCCTATAATTCTTGATTAGTTTTGTGCGGTACAGGATAAAGTAGTGTATGCAGCTAAGTTTTCAAAATTATTTTGGCCTGTAACATATGCTAATTTTTCTTTAAATAATATTTGGTAATATTTGCTGATTTGTGTTTAGTCCTGTACAATTTCTCTTGCCGTCTTTTTTGTGTACAGTACTGTAGTGTACCTGTACTATATCTAATACTGAATAATATCTATCTATCTATTGCCAGACGCCATAATCTCATAAGGGGTGGCCATTTGACATTGAGTTAGTTGTTTTATGGGGAGGGGCACAAACCCTCCACCAACCCACTTGTTGACATGTAGGGAGCACGTATGGTTTGGTTATATGGTTACCACCCTGCATTGTAAATGGTTTCCTGGCTTAGAGGAAACCATTTGGCTTGTCACTCAATGTAAAGCCACCTGTAAAGGAAAGAAAAGCACTAAAAAGTGACAGGAAAGATGCAAGAAATAAGAAGAGAGGAGGGCAGGCAAAGAAAAAGAATGATAAAGGCTAAGGAAGATGTAGGCAGCACTACATCAAGTGAATGGATGATGGTCGCCACTCAGTACTTTAAGAAATAAAGTAAAGTCCCAAGTTTGGTTCTATTTCATGTGTTTGACCTCCCAGAAAATTCCTAAGAGTAACATTTGGTTAGCCAGAAAATTCCATATGCAGAATGGAAGAATCACCACGCATTCCAGTTAATCGAGCTTTTACTGTATCAGAAAAAGTCCAATGAAGCCAGAAGCAGTCCGGACAGCCTGACCACTTCAACTATGTTCACCACAATAAGGTAAATAAAAGACATGTTTATCAGTGTACAGTACAGTATTATTATATATATATTATACCTTTGATTAATGTAGTGAAGTTATAACACAGGACAGTACTGCAATGGTAGTCAAAACAGTTTAAAAACCATTCATGCAATCCGGACCAATGTCTGATATATTGGTAAGAGTCCGGGTTAGCAGGGGGAAGTCCGGATGTTGCTTTTATTGGAATTTCGCATTTTCTGGAATGGCCTGGGTCTCAATTAGTCCGCCATAGTGAGGTCTTACTGTATTACCAAAAAGTCTCCAATTGCCTCTTGGAGATTACATTAATGGAAGGTAATAATTCTGTTTGGGTCACTCTAACCACTAGACCACTAAGTATCAGTATGACAATCTATATTTTAAAAAAATATATACTCTACTGCACTGAACCATTTTAATTTTCAAGTAACATACACTACAGCACTTGCAAAATTTGTATTAAATGGAGGAAAGTAAGCAGAAGATATCATATTATTATATAACATCAGCAGATATGAAGACAAAACAACATGAACTTCACTCAAATCCTGTGTACTTTAACTAGGTAAACTAAGTAAACAGGCAAAGTACACAAAATGTTGCACGAGTTGGACTCCTTGTGACGGCAAACTGCTGTTCTTTTGCGTTGCATGAAGAGCCCAGCCAATTTGTTGGCAAATGGTCCTCTGTGCCATGAGTTAAAATTATGAAATCTACCAGCAAACTCTATTCAATTACACCAGGTTAAACATAAAAGAGTAAAGGAAATGGGACAAAGAAATGGCATTAGAAATGTTGGCTGAAACAACCCCACAACACACAAAACCTCACTGGCTGATTACCACTGGGAAAATAAACTTACAGTATATGCTATACATTGTTCTGAATGTATATATAACACGGCTGCTCTAAAAACCTGGTCAACAATACCACAGTTACAATATATTTTTTTTTTTCTGAAAATATAGCACTGGATTGGTATTA
Organism: Coenobita brevimanus; assembly: GCF_032717465.1. Lineage (NCBI taxonomy): Eukaryota > Metazoa > Arthropoda > Malacostraca > Decapoda > Coenobitidae > Coenobita > Coenobita brevimanus. Next base: position 64,890,445 of record NC_136976.1, read on the forward strand.
TTGCACACACACACACACACACACACAGAACAGTACAGTACTGGTACTTTAGTTTACTTAAGATCCACTGGTACAACTTTTGGAAGTTTGAGGAACTACACATGAACAATAATCATTAGTTAAAGCTGCCACTTCATGAATTTACTACGGTAACTTTATCATGAATGTAGTAGTTATACATGATACTCAGTGACACAAGAAACTTTATTTGTACTACTAATACCATACTTTTATAGAACAACAGGACACCAAGAACACTGAAAATCCACTAGCATATATAGTAATATGAACATTACAAGAATGCCAAGCTTAATGGATGTACAAAAACAATCAACAATCCAGAATATCACTGAGAAACAAATAACCCTCAATACTGATCTTCTGTACAAAGTATGTGAAGTTGTATTTCCTACCTGTGTACTAATGTATGTAGTGTTAGCACAGCCTTACAGTACAGTACTATCATGGTACAGTACAGTACACCAAGTTCAAGAATAAGACCTGATTTTGACTTGAATGTGATTAAATGTTAACAACAATATACCGGCACTCCTCTTTCTGCTATGTATAAACAACTGTCACAGTTTAAAATGAAATTCAGGAAATGCTAACTGTAGAGGTAGAGTCACTTTTATTACTGAATTTGTCACTTGTTCTGCATATTGCAACAAACTTTTGGAATATATATATCCATCCTATTACAGGTATAAGGCACTTATTGGCATTTTTATCAGCAGTTGGTAGTGTGCAATAAAAAAGAGCAGCAAAAATATGCAAATAAGGAATTGCTAATAAGACAACAAAAATATGGAATGGAATATCTCCAATATGTCGCCAGAACTGCCAGGATGGTACAGTGGATTCAGCAGGCTGATGGAGTTTTGAATGCTCAAGAGAAAAAACAGCAAACTGATCTGCAATGTCCAGAAAGTAATACACTATGGCAATAGAAGATGCCAAGTAAAATGCCAAGCATATCCAAGCTATTCTTTGACGAAAATTCATGGCTCTTGTAGGTTGAAGTGGGTACTTCACAGTCATACAAACAGGAAGCTGATCAGATGCATATTGTTTAAGAACCACACAGGCTGAAAAATAAAAAGATGTTAGATCCCAAACTTCTTGTTAACATCAGATGGTACAGCTTATTTCCATGGTTTCAACTCATTAGAATAATGTATGCAGTTAATAAATATATATGCAGTACAGTACTGTAGTACAATGTTGTCTGTTAGGAAATCTGTTATTTATTCAACAATATGGCAGAGCTTATTTTGCAGTGATTATACAGGATTCAGTCTTCACTAACCCTTACAGAGCCTTTCCTTAGGTGAACAAAGTCAATCAGTGGCCAGAAAAAAGTACAGCACTATACTGTAATATGTAGGTTAAGAGAGACTGTATTAAATTCATTCAGTAAGATACTGTAGGCCTTTCCTAAGCTGAATAGCTTTTTCTGGAGGCAGCACAATCAAAATATAAAAAGTCATCGCAGTACTGTAGTACACTGCATTATCTGTGAAAGCATGAACATGAACACCTGCAACACATGGACAAAAGGACATATTACCATGACGAATGTTGTTATGATATCGTATGGCACCTTTATTGCCCCATCAGGAGCACAGGGGTTTGGGGCTAGGCTACTCATTCTAGACATTTAAGACAAATTATTATTTGCCCCTGAATGGCATCATAGAAATAACCCTCAAGCATACCTTGAACTTACACCTTTTACTGGCAACATACAGTTGGAGTGCATTAATCCACTTAACTAAAAGGCAACTGTTTGTTAGTTACTGTAGCCTACTGTACATAGCTGCCATCCAATGTCATAAATGGTTGCGTGGGTTTCATGAAACCACTGAGTGTATCACTTAGTGTAGCTGCCTGAAGGCAGCCCCACATCGGGTAAGTGGATGGTGGGCTTCCCTGCATACAACATATACTGTACATACCCAGCATCTTCATCAGCAAAATCCTAAAGACTCACATGCCTGATAATAATAAAAAAAAACCTAACCAACTTATTTTCAAGTGGAAGAGATCAAATACTTAGCCAGAACTAAAAGTTCACTGTCAGAATCCTTTCCAGAGGCATTCTGTAAGGCTCAGTCTTTTCACCCTCACATTTCATTATGTTTCTCCATACTTTGTCTTGCCCCCTACCATCTCTAACAATCTAAAACTACAAAGTGATCTCCAGCTAAATGTGATTGTGGCTTGTGTGATCACACTTTACACGAGGACCTCATCTAAGATCTGTTTTTCCATTATATGCTTAAAGTTAAGCATCACTGAAGTTTCAACCTAATGCACAAAATTGGAGAGCTGGACTCATTTAGTTTAATTTTGTTTCACTTATAAAGGCTTCAGCATGCCTGCATGCATCAACCTTGTTCACCTCATGGTGGCCCTCCAAGCTGCTTGATCTCTGGTGGCCTCCCTATTCAGCCAATTATCCCTGAGGCAACACTCTATGACCTCGTTCTTGGTCTTTTTCGGTCTGCCTCTTGCATCCCCTAACATTAACACTTCTCACTTTTTGCACCCAACTATCATCCCCCATTCTTTCCACAGGCCCATACCATCACAATCTACCTCTCCTCATCCAGCACCAATATACTCAAATCTCATCCTTCCTCTTAACTCTTCCATCGTAAACCCAGCTCACCCAGGCCTCGCGTTCTAGGATGCAATGTACATCCACCTAATCACTGTCATTTCTGTACATTTGAGCCTGTGAATATCCTCTTCCTTTAATGTCCAGGGCTCACTACCATACAGCATTCACTACTAACACATACCACATACAAAGATCTCTTAGCATGGAGGGAGAGCCTTCTCAATGTTAGGAGAGGCAACAGCCTTTTTTTTTTTTTTTTTGACTGTGGGCAAAGGCTTCAGGGCCTATTTCTTGGGGACAGTTTCCTATTCCAAGGCCCAGTAGTCCTCCTACACCTCCACATCTCACCATCCACCATCCATATCGAATATATGCTAGGACTGTCTCACACAGGACTGGTGTACTGGTATTAGTGAGGGTGCTTTTACGACACATCGGCGGGTCTTCTGGTAGATCAGGAAAGTCTGCTTTTATGAAATTCAAATCATTAAACTGTTCCCTGTCCCAGCCAGGATTCGAACCTGGGTCCATTAGGACTGCAGGCCGCCTTTCTACTGATTCAGCCACCGTTTACTCCTCACTCTAGCCACAGAGCTAGCTCCAGTCCCACCTCCAGCACATAATGTCTCCCAAGTATCAAAACCCTTCCTCATACTGGAAATACTCACCAGCAAGATCAATCCTTTCATGCCTGACAATCTTCATATGTTCTCCCAGACACACCACATACCCTACATGAAATCAGCATTATCTCAGTCTTCCTCAAATACCACTACATCTCTTATGCACCCACTTATCACAAACACTTGACAAGATGGAATTACTTTCCACACCCTTGTGGCAAACCACACATGGCCACTCTCCCTCTTCTCTGACAGTAGTGTCACCAACCCTAGATACCATCACTTTTGTTTTATCTGCATTTACTCTTAAGCCCTTGTGCCCCATACTATTTCTCCACTTCATATATCTTTCCACCACCTCCCTTCCATTCTCCGCAATCAACACCAAATCATCAGCATACAACATGGGAGTCCACTTCTCAAGTCATGTGAGAGGGCATCAGGCACCATGATAAACTATAAGGGGCTCAAGACTTATCTGCCTGTCTGCCTGATGCACACCAGCATTCAAGGAAAACTCATCATTCAATTCTCCAGCCACTCTCACCTGGGTGCGAGCACCCACATACGTGGCCATAACCACTCTAACCAACCACTCCTTGATCCCAAGCTTTCTAACTGGCCACTTCACCACCTCCCTAGGGACTCTCCAAATCAACAAAAACAAAGTACAGTACAGATCCCTATTCTTTCCTATACTGGTATATCTTTCAAGAAGCTATCAGACAGTGAATATGGGATCAGTGGTCCCTTTGCCTGGCATAAACCCAAACTGCATCTCATCAGTATTCACACTTTCTCTAATTATACCCTCTAGAACTCTCTCCATTACCTTCATTATCTGGTCCAAAAGTTTCATGCTTCTAGAATTTCCTCTTCCCAGGGCATCACCCTTTCCCTTGTAGCTAAACAGTTACAATCCCACTCTTCAGCTAATCATCTACGACTGCACATTCATATATAATTGCATCTATCAAATCAGTAACAGACAAGGATGTGTCATGTCTCCATGGTTGTTCAACCTGTATATGGATGGAGTTATAAAAGAAACACAAGGTAAGGGTAGTGGATGTTGGAGCAGCCCTAATGAGAGAGGGCAGTATTTGGAAACTTCCTGTTCTCTTGTTTGCAGATGATACTGTATTGTTAATTGACGAAGGCTAGGTGAATGAGTTTGGGAGAGTGTGTAAGCAATGGAATCTAAAGATGAATGTAGGAAAGAGAAAAGTTGTGGTCTTCGAGAAAAATGAAGTCACTGAATGCAAAATGAGGTTGGATGGCGTAGAAATGGAAAATGTAAGTGCATTTAGTACTTGGGTTGTGTGATGGGTAAGGGTGAAAGTTTAGAGGATGAAGTCCATGAAAGGGTACAATGGAGAAGATGGGCTGCTGGTTCTTTGAAAGCAGTGATAAGGAATAGGGAAGTGAGGATGGACATTAAAAAGACACAGCATGATGGTACTGCAATACCAACTCTAATGTATCGAAGCGAAGCTTAGACCTTATTGGAAGGACACAAGAGTGAGAGCAGTGGAAATGAGTTTACTTGAGAGGAGCATGTGTAGTTGCATGGAGAAACACTCTGACAAATGAGGAAGTGAAGGAGCATTGTGGTGTGGATGTGGTAGAAAGTTGTAGAAAGTTGTAGGAGAAATACATTGACATGGTTTGGCCACATGGAGAGGATGGAGAGCGAGAGACTAATGAGAAGAGTGTATGAATAAGGTGGTTGGGGAGGAGAGGAGGGGGAGACCAAGGATGATATAGAGGGATGAAGTGGTGAGGTAGCTACTGGTATATATAGACAGGAGTGTGAGCTGGGGGGAGGGCAGCAAAATGGCAGGAAACAGGATGACATGAAGGTAATTTGTTTGTGGCCACCCCTTATGGGATTGAGGCGTCTGGCTATAGACAGACAGACAAACAGTCAGTAACTAACCCCATTCCTGTATTTCCTGAGGCCTCCAGCATTTCATCAGTGAACCCAGACATGTGCTGCCTTCCCCACCTGCATCTTGCCTACTGCCCTGCTCACAGTAGCAACATCATCAGAGGTCATGGGTCATACACTGGATCTGCTAACTCCAGATCTTCCCTGTTCCAGTCAAACTTCTCACTGAGCAAACAGTCATAAAGTTCTCTCCAGGCACTGTTCACCACTACCTTCCCCTCATCATTCTTCACACACTGCACACATAATGATATCTTTGTTTTCCCCCCTCACCTGATTTACCATTGTAAATACCAGCATCATATTCTATTTTTCAAAACTATTTAGGTTATCCAGTTAAAGCCTCTGAGACTCCGATTTTTCCCTGTATACCTCTTTTCTAGCTCTACACTTGGCAGCCAAGTACAGTATTCCTCTTTGTTACCACCCCCTATTCATTTCCAAAAAAGCCTTCTTTTTTCCTTAACTGCAACTTCTACATCCTAATCCCACCCTCATGTTACTTAATGGTATGTATTGTCCATCCACACTGAATCAGTAACTCTCAGGAGATTGTTCTTGAGCTCTGTATTGTTCATTAACATTTCCATCAACAACTCCCTGTTCAGCCACCATGCTACTCATCTTGCTGTAGAAGACATCCCTTACTGCTTGGCTTTTCAACTTCCATATTTTCCTCCTAGGTGCATAGGTCCTCTTCTTCATTACCCACTCCATAAGCAACATGTTATGCCACACATCATCAGTTTGTGTCGCTGCACACATTATTCACCAACCTCCTATCAGCCCTCCTAAGAAATAGTCTATCTGGCTACTATTCCCCCAACACTCATAGCTATGTAATCAATTCATAAATGAATATATAATCAGCAGGATAGAAGTTGTGGAAGCAATGAAGAAAGTTAAATTGGGGAAAGCCCCAGGAATTGATGGAATGTGTGGTGAAATGCTGAAGCATGAGGGAGAGATAGTAGTAGAATGGATGTGGAAGGTGTGCAGATTGGCCTGGGAGGAAGGTAGAGTCCCGGAGGTTTGGAAGTCAGGTATAATTATTCCCTTGTACAAAGGAAAAGGAGAAAAAGAAGTATGTGGCAATCATAGGGGCATCTGTCTTCTTAGTAAAATAGGAAAAGTGTATGGTAGGATACTTATTGACAGAGAGAAAGAACAGAGGAATTAGTTGGAGAAGAACAGGGAGGCTTTAGGAAGGGAAAAGGTTGTGTAGATCAGATATTCATTCTTAGATCTTTAGTGGAAAAGTTTCTAAAGAAGGGAATGAAGTTGCATGCGGCTTTCATGGATTTGGAGAAAGCATAGGACAGGGTGGATAGACAAGGATTGTGGAAAGTACTAAGAATATATGGAGTAGACGGGAAGTTGTTGAATGCTGTGAAGAGTATGTATGATGGTGCTACGGCTGCAGTGCATGTGGATGGTGAACTGAGTGAATTTTTCTCTTTGAAGGTTGGGTTGAAACAGGGATGTGTCATGTCTCCATGGCTGTTCAATCTGTACATGGATGGGGTAATAAAAGAGCTACAGGGTAGGGTACAGGGAATGGCCCTGGTGAGAGAGGGTAGTGTTTGGAAACTCCCTGTACTGTTATTTGCAGATGATACTGTGTTGTTGAGTGAAGACAAAGGGGAGCTGCAGGCCTTGGTGGATGAATTTGGGAGTGTGTAAGAAATGGAATCTAAAGGTGAATGCAGGGAAGAGTAATGTGATGGTCTTTGAGAGAGGTGAAGTCAGTGAATGTACAGCGAGGCTGGATGGTGAGGAATTGGAAAATGTGAGTACATTTAAGTACTTGGGTAGTGTGATGAGTAAGGCTGGAGGTTTGGAGGGTGAAGTGCTTGAAAGGGTACATCAGGGAAGAAAGGTTGCTGGTTCCTTGAAAGCAGTGATAAGAAACAAAGTAGTGAGCATGGAAGTGAAAAAGTTACTACATGACAGTATTGTGATACCAACTCTAACGTATGGAAGTGAAGCTTGGACATTGTTGGAAGGACACAAATCAAGACTGAGAGCAGTGGAAATGAGTTATTTAAGAGGAGCCTGTGGAGTCACATGGAGTGACAGGCTGACAAATGAGGATATAAAGGAGCATTGTGGTGTGGATGTGGATGTGATGGGAAGCATTAGGAGGAATACACTGAGGTGGTTTGGCCATGTGGAGAGGATGGAGGGTGAGAGACTGACGAAGAAAGTGTATGTGAGTGAGGTGGAGGGGGGGAGAGGGAGGGGGAGGCCAAGGATGAGATGGAGGGATGGGGTGGAGAGGTACTGTATATGAAAGAGGGGGGTGTGAGTTGGGAGCAGGGCAGTGAAATGGCGAGGGACAGGGCATCATGGAGGCGATTTGTTTGTGGCCACCCTGAATGGGATTGAGGCATCTGGCAATAGATAGATAGATAGATCGATAGAATATATAATTAACAAAAGATACTCCTTGTCATAAAATTTTTCATCATTTGTTAATGGCAGCTATCCTGCAGTTTTCTAATGGGTCAATCTCCACTAACCCTATGAATCACGAGAAATACTTGCTACAGTATTCCCTTTTTAGGAATGACCAGATTGGAGGGTTTAATGATCATCGCCATTAACCCCTGAACCATAAAATGCTATTCCAGTGCTAGAAAAGTTCATTTATGGTAATGGTGGTAAGGAGAAAAAAAAAGTTAATCATGCGTAATATGATGACAGCCTACCTAGAATTTTTTGAAAGTCTGGAGAGGGCTGTACAAATAGTCTTTGAAGTACTTTCCAATCAGATGAATGACATAGGATTGTCATTAATGTTCATATTAATACTGGATAGTTTATTCACAAACAATACCTTAAAACAATAAAATACTCGTAATAAGGAAAGTAATTTATCCTGGATAGTTTATTCACAAACAATATCTTAAAACACTAAAATACTCGTAATAAGGAAAGTAATTTATCCTTACTGCATGACAGACAGCGCGTTCACTTGACGTACTGACGTTGCAGTGGACTGACGGTACAGTTTATTGACACATGTCCAGAGCAAAGTAATTAAGAATAATACGTTTTTTCTTGCGAACATTACTAAGTTATTGTGTGTGATTTACTATTGTTCTTTCAAGCAGGCGGAATAAATGTACTGAATACACTCAGATTTCTAGATTGAACTAGCAATGAAAACAAAACATCCTTAGTTCATCTTCATTCTTGAACGGTTTTGTGTGTTCTTACCTAATTGTAAGGTAAGAACACACAAAACCGTTCAAGAATGAAAATGAACTAAGGATGTTTTGTTTTCATTGTGTGTGTGTGTGTGTGTGTGTGTGTGTGAAGCTTTTCTTTTTCTATTGTCATCCTTATTATCTGATAAAATGGGGAGTGTAACGTCCAAAACTTCTCATTCGGCTAAAACTTTTCTTTAGAATTTGATAATATTTATTGCTGATAGTACTTACAACAAATAACTCAAAGTCAAATGGCCACCCCTTGCGGGAATGTGGCGTCTGACAATAGATAGATAGATACAAACCAACGAAAGAGGGTGGTAGGTCTTGCCATACGCCACACACCTCCTTTAGCCAGTAGTTACACTGAATAACCATTTTCCCCCATTACAGTATTACTACCACTCGATTATACTGATTAAAATCCTACATTTATCAGAAACATTAATTGTTATTCAATATGTTATGCTGGTGGTCTTTGGATCGACTTCTCGCGCCAGACACCAGCGACTGAGCGGGGTCCTCTTTCTAGACTGGAAGTAGAACACTTATAAATGAACAGGGCATAAAAACTCGGTAGGACACTTTAACACATCTATTGCCTTGGATCAATTTCCTTTCAATATACATACAGAGGTACAATGGATATGATTGGGATAAAATGACAAGGGACTTAATATTACTATAACATATCATGGGCAGTCTTTACACCTGAGTTAGCGTGGGGGTGAATAGCACAGAGTTGTGGTGACGTTCACTAATACAATTTACTTCACTGGACTATTATTATTAAGTTAGTCTCCGAGTCGCACACTTAAGATATCGCTCTGTTTCTAGGGAACTTAGTACTCTAATAACACAGTACATAGCATGATCTTTACATCTGAGTCAATATAGGGCGAATAGCACAGAGCTGTGGCGACACTGGTTTACATACTTTATATCACTGATTCACTGGACTGTTGGTAGTGAGTCAGTCTCGGAGTCACACACTCTAGGTATCACTCTGTTTCTACGGAACTTAGTTACAGGCACAATGCTCAGGTTGACTGGAGTAGCGACCCTTGTGGGTTTTATTTCTGTCCCACTGCCCTGTATCATTGGAGGTCACTGTCTCTACTAAGTCTTTTCACACGACACTGGGAGTTAGGGCGTCGTCACTGCATCATTTGGCCTGAGTTTACCTGAGGTGGCGCCCGGGAGTAGGAGGGAGGCCTTCTGGAGAGTCCTCCTGCAGGAGGTACTGGATCACTGTCGGGGGCGTCGTGACCTGGACGCGTGTCTGGTCTGGGGTGCAGGGAGGCCCTTCCTTGTTAGGGCCTCGACCTGGCAGGTGGCCCTCGGGACTAGGGCAGAACAGGGCCAGGAGTTGGGCCTGCCGCCTCTCACTCCGGGAGGAGGGCCAACGGCGAGTGGGGCCGGAGCAGTCCCGCCTTGGGGTCCACGGGCTGGTCCTGGGAGACTTGGAACTGCAACCGCCCTTAGGTTGGGGCGCCGTCAGGGGTTGGCTGCGGCACCTCGCCTGCAGAGAGTCCATCAGGAACCAGCGTCGTCCAGCGGCCAGGTGCAGGGTGCAGACCTCACCTTCAGTGACAAGACCTCGCCACCACTCCTGGAACGGCAGAGCCTCTGGGGAACCACACCTGGAGGGAAAGAGAGACAGGCGTCCCATGCAGCCCAGAGGTGGAGGGTGGGCCGCGCAAGGGACCTTCCTCTCCCGGGAAACCCCGAGAGCTGTGGACGAAGGGCGTACATTGGCTGTCCCTTCCCCGACGCGGATGATGGCCATCGTCGCGGCTCCACAGCCCTCCGGGGTAGCAGCAGGACATACGGTGACCATTCCTTCCCTGGTACAGACGATGGCCGTTACCGCAGCGTTGCTTCTGCAGGAGGAAGAGGCAGAAGAGGGAAGTACGATGGCCGTTCCCTCCCCGGTACGAACGATGGCCATTACTGCGACTCTGCCTGCCCTACAGGAAGCAGTTGAGGGACGTACAGTCGCTGTTCCCTCCCCAGTACGGACGATGGCCATTACCGCAGCTCCACCTCTCCTGCCTTCTTCTGTCGGTGAGTGCTCAATAGTTAACTCACCGACTCCAGGGCTACTCCAATAGAAGGAGGAAGTGGGTGAGAGGCGTACGATGGCTGTTCCCTCCCTGACGTGGATGATGGCCGTTGTCGCGGTCCCACTCCTTCCTGTGCCAGTCGGCGAGAGCTCAATAGCTAATTCGCTGAGGCGGTTACCAGATGTGTCTACAGCAGAAGGACATGCGATGGCCATTCCTTCCCCAGTACGGACGATGGCCGTTACTGTGGCACTGCAGGGGGAAACAGCCCTTGCGTGCCATTCAGTGGGCTGGCTTAAAGACCTAGGCTGTAAGATCCCCCTCTCGGGGCTAGGCAAGGTCAGCTCCGTATGCTGGGGCCCTCTTGCCCACCAGTCAGGAGGCTTGGCTGTAAGACCTAGGCAGCAAAACCCCTGTCCGGTGGCCGAGTGACAGGGCCCCCTCACTCTCAAGTCAGTGGGCTTTCTTAAAGACTGAGGCTGTAAGATTCCCTTCCAGTGGTTGGACAGTAACACCTCATTTTGCAAGGGCCCCCTCGCTTGCTTGTTAGGAAGCCTGAAGAGGATATTGGCTATCACCACCCCCATCCCGGCACAAATGTCCACTAAAGCACTGCCATTCTCATCCATCTCTGAAGGCACATCCCACCCACCAATTATTCCATCCACCTTCACATTTGCTTCTCTTCCATTCATATCTCCAATCAAAAACACTTTCTCATTCTTTTCAAACTTTTCCATGCACACTTCCACATTTGTCCAGAACTCTTCTCTCACTCTGCTTGCACGATCTTGCATTGGCACATACACGCACACATATGCCCACATTTGTAGTTCAACTTTCAATCTTACCCACACAATCCTTGAGCCAACTGATCCATACTCCCTTATATGCTCCTTCCATCTGCTGCTCACAACAAAACACACTTCTTCTTTTGCCCTCTCATTGTCACCTACTCCCATACATATACCCCATCCATATTTCCATTCTCTCACACTCTCACCTCTCCATTTAGTTTCAGTTAATCCACATACATCCACTTTCGCACCCTCAAGCACTTGGACAATCTCTCTTTCTTTCACGTAATCATTTGCACCCCTTACATTCCAAGTAGCTAACCGTACCATGTCCTTTGTTCGGTCCTTAGTCGTCACCTTTTGGTCAGTCCTGGTCCAAGGTTTCTTGTTCGTATTTTCAGTTAGTTGTTTTCCGGAGAGAAGCACTAACCCTCTGCCAACCCACTTATTGTCACGTAGGAAACACGTGTTGGTGTGTGTGTGTGTGTGTGTGTGTGTGTGTGTGTATATATATATATATATATATATATATATATATATATATACAGAGCAGAAGGTATTAAACAACTTATATATATTGTACCGGAAAGGCAAATCTGTGGGTAGTAAGAAAATACATGGAGAAGAATTCCTCGTTAACAAACATCCTGGGAGACTTGGAACTGCGACCGCCCTTAGGTTGGGGTGCCGTCAGGGGTTGGCTGCGGCACCTCGCCTGCAGGGCGTCCATCAGGAACCGGCGTCGTCCAGCGGCCAGGTGCAGGGTGCAGACCTTGCCTTCAGTGAAAAGACCTCGCCACCACTCCTGGAACGGCAGAGCCTCTGGGGAACCACACCTGGAGGAAAAGAGAGACGGGCGTCCCATGCAGCCCAGAGGTGGAGGGTGGGCCATGCAAGGGACCTTCCTCTCCCGGGAAACCCCGAGAGCAGTGGACGAAGGGCGTACATTGGCTGTCCCTTCCCCGACACGGATGATGGCCATCGTCGCGGCTCCACAGCCCTCCGGGGTAGCAGCAGGACATACGGTGACCGTTCCTTCCCCGGTACAGACGATGGCCGTTACCGCAGCGTTGCTTCCACAGGAGGAAGAGGCAGAAGAGGGATGTACGATGGCCGTTCCCTCCCCGGTATGAACGATGGCCATTACCGCGACTCTGCCTGCCCTACAGGAAGCAGTTGAGGGACGTACGGTCGCTGTTCCCTCCCCAGTACGGACGATGGCCATTACCGTGGCTCCACCTCTCCTGCCTTCTTCTGTCAGTGAGTGCTCAATAGTTAACTCACCGACTCCAGGGCTACTCCCATAGGAGGAGGAAGTGGGTGAGGGGCGTACGATGGCCGTTCCCTCCCTGACGTGGACGATGGCTGTTGTCGAGGTCCCACTCCTTCCTGTGCCAGTCGGCGAGCGCTCAATAGCTAATTCGCCGAGGCAGTCACCAGATGTGTCTACAGCAGAAGGACATGCGATGGCCATTCCTTCCCCAGTACGGACGATGGCCGTTACTGTGGCACTGCAGGGGGAAACAGCCCTTGCGTGCCATTCAGTGGGCTGGCTTAAAGACCTAGGCTGTAAGATCCCCCTCTCGGGGCTAGGCAAGGTCAGCTCCGTATGCTGGGGCCCTCTTGCCCACCAGTCAGGAGGCTTGGCTCTAAGACCTAGGCAGCAAAACCCCTGTCCGGTGGCCGAGTGACAGGGCCCCCTCACTCTCAAGTCAGTGGGCTTTCTTAAAGACTGAGGCTGTAAGATCCCCTTCCAGTGGTTGGACAGTAACACCTCATTTTGCAAGGGCCCCCTCGCTTGCTTGTTAGGAAGCCTGAAGAGGATATTGGCTATCACCACCCCCATCCTGGCACAAATGTCCACTAAAGCACTGCCATTCTCATCCATCTCTGAAGGCACATCCCACTCATCAATTATTCCATCCACCTTCACATTTGCTTCTCTTCCATTCATATCTCCAATCAAAAACACTTTCTCATTCTTTTCAAACTTTTCCATGCACACTTCCACATTTGTCCAGAACTCTTCTCTCACTCTGCTTGCACGATCTTGCGTTGGCACATACATGCACACATATGCCCACATTTGTAGTTCAACTTTCAATCTTACCCACACAATCCTTGAGCCAATTGATCCATACTTCCTTATATGCTCCTTCCATCTGCTGCTCACAACAAAACACACTTCTTCTTTTGCCCTCTCATTGTCACCTACTCCCACACATATACCCCATCCATATTTCCATTCTCTCACACTCTCACCTCTCCATTTAGTTTCAGTTAATCCACATACATCCACTTTCGCACCCTCAAGCACTTGGAGAATCTCTCTCTCTTTCACGTAATCATTTGCACCCCTTACATTCCAAGTAGCTAACCGTACCATGTCCTTTGTTCGGTCCTTAGTCGTCACCTTTTGGTCAGTCCTGGTCCAAGGTTTCTTGTTCGTATTTTTAGTTAGTTGTTTTCCGGAGAGAAGCACTAACCCTCCGCCAACCCACTTATTGTCACGTAGGAAACACGTGTTGGTGTGTGTGTGTGTATACTGTATATATATATATATATACAGAGCAGAAGGTATTAAACAACTTACATATATTATACCGGAAAGGCAAATCTGTGGGTAGTAAGAAAATACATGGAGAAGAATTCCTCGTTAACAAACATCTTGAAAAGAAAATTATAGAATTTTTTAATGTACATATTGGAGTACCTTTTGTCATGACTAGATTAAGTAATAGATATTTATAACAGGTAGTTGAAGTGTATGCGCCAACAAATAGTTATTGCAATGAAGATGTCAAGCTTTTTGAAGATGTAAACCCTGCTGCACTTCCACCTGTTACAGTGAGCGTAGTGGCTCGACTTTGAGAACAATTAGATCAAGTGTTCGTATGACGGGGCAAAGTCAAAAGTTTTGAGTCAGTTTGGACCAAACATGGTGGCAGGTTTGAAGGCTATGTAGAGATGAAGAGATTCGATTCTGAAAACAATGTGGCAAAAGTCAAGGCCACAAGGAAAAGTCAATCCATACAGGTTTGACCCAATATGGACCAAACTTCGTAGAAGGGTTGAGGATCAGGCAAGGAATAAATAATTCTATTTTGAGATTGGTCGGTCAAACGTCAAGGTCACAATGTAAAGTCAAATGGTCGGCTCAGTCGTCCCTAACCTTTTGGGCAAGACCACGGCCCAATCTATGTTCAGTCCGGAACAAAATACACCATCGGATTTCACAGTCGCTCCGAATGGCTTTCTAGAACTTACTAACACAGGGATGTCTGCCTGTGTTGATGAGGTAGGGTTGGTAATTTTGGGTCACCAAAACATTTATGTAGTAAAATGTAAGTAAGAAAAGACACCTTACCTAGGACCTTCTCTATGTTTCGTAGGCTATATAAAGGCCTCAACATGCTTGCATGCGTCGACCTTGGTCACCTAATGACGGCTCTCCTAGCTGCTGGATCTGTGGCAACCTCCTTATTCAGTCCCATATCCCTGAGGTCGCACTTAATGACCTCGTCCCAGGTCTTTTTTTGGTCTACCTCTCGCAGCCCTATCCCCAGCATTCACATTTCTCACTTTCTGCACCCAGTTGTCATCCCCCATTCTCTCCACATGCCCAAACCATCTCAGTATACCCGGGACCTCTCCTAATCACAACACCAATACTCTCAAGTCCCAGCCTTCCTCTTAACTTATCCATTGTAAACCCAGCTCCCCCAGGCCTCGCATTCAATGATTCACTGCACATCCCCTAATCGTTGTAATTTCTGTAAGTTTGAGCCTGTGCATATTGTCTTCCTTTACTGCCCAGGTCTCACTACCATACGGCATTACACTCCTAACACATACCACATTGAAAGATCCCATAGCACGGAGGGAAAGCCCTCTCAATATCAGGAGAAGCAACACCTCCTTGAACTTCTTCCAACCACTCTTCACTCTAGTCACAGAGCTAGCTCCTGCCCCACCTCCAGCCCATAACATGTCTTTCAAGTAACAAAACTCTTTCACACACTTAAGACTCACCAGCAAGATCAATCACACCTGACAATCTCCACATACTCTCCCCGACTAACCGCACACATGAATTCAGCATTTTCTCGCAGTCAACCTCTAATGCCACTACATCTCTTAAGCACCCACTTATCACAAACACTGCACAAGATGGAATTACCTCCCACGCCCTTGTGACACTGCACGTGGCCACTCTCCCTCTTCTTTGACAGTACCGTCACAAACCCTAGGTATCATCACCCCTGTTTTATCTGCATTTATTCTCAAGTCCTTGTGCCCCACACCATCTCTCCACGCCCTAAATCTTTCCTCCACCCCTCTTTCATTCTCTGCAATCAACACCAAATCACGAGCATACATCTCCCACGGGAGTCCATTTCTAAAGCCACATGAGAGGGCTTCAAGCACAATGATAAACACAATAAGGGACTGAAGACTGACCGCTGATGCACAACAGCATTCACGGAAAACTGATCATTAATCTCCGTTCGCTAACTTCGCTTTCACCTGGGCCGCTCCTCGATCGTAAGCTTTCATCTATGAGTTTAGACAATTTAGATATTTTTTATAAACAGGTATATTAATAGTACCGTACGTGAGCATGAGATATATATTTTTAAACGGGGTTGTGTCAGCCATATCAGCAAATATTGTATCATGCATCTGGTATATATATATATATATATATATATATATATATATATATATATATATATATATATATATATATATATATATATATTAATGAAAATATGCATTAGACAATGATTCTCGTATTTCTTTTGGGTCCGTCAGTTGTGGAGCCCCCGACAAGCTTCTAAGTATACAGCGAGGAGACGACATGTATTCAGGTAAATTATAGTCTCTTCTATCTATCTATCATCCAATCCTACATTGCCCCATAAGGAGCGTAGGAGCCCGGGGCTAGGCTGTTGGTCCCGACATTTAAGATGAGAGTGACCAGCCTCACTCATCCCTGAGTGGCATTACACGAGCAATCAACCCCAACTATCCCTTGGATATAAACCTTCTCCGGCTCAATCCGAATGGAGCGCAATAATTACCCACTAAACCACTAGGCGCCAAAATTTGGTTATATGGCTACCACCCAGCGTAGTAAATGGTTTCCTGGTGTACAGGAATCCATTTGGCTTGTCACTCAGTGTAGAGTCACCCACAGGCAGAAGGAAGAGAAAAGAATGAAGGAAAGAAAGACAGAAGAGGGAGTGTAAAGTTGCCCATAGGCAGGACACGGAAAGAATGAACGAAAGGAAGACAGAAGAGGATGGAAGGAAAGAGGGATGGAGGAGAGGAAAGGGCAGACACCCGAGAGCAGCACTACATCGAGTGAGTGGATGGTGAGCGCCCCCACCTACCACAGTGTATAAACATGAGATACTCTCTTTACGGGTGTGTAAAATTATCTCAGCAGTGTTCCATTGGGTATCTGATGTCAAAACAATAATAACTATATGCGTTAGAGAATGATTATTACCTCCACCAAGGAATATATGTTTTTGCCTGCGTTGGTTTATTTGTTAGTCTGTCTGCAACTTTACTCAAAAAGCTATGAATGGATTTGAAGAAATTTTGTGAAAGGGTGGGCCATAAAAGAAAGAAATTATTAAATGATTAAATATGAGATGGATCTGGATCCGGATCCGAAGTATCCCACGCAATATCTTCAAACGTTCTCACTGAACTTCAATGAAATTTGTAGGAAGGTGGGCCGTGCGCCAAGAATGAATTGATTAAAAATTTGGGATCCAGATCCGGATCCTTTATCCACGGATCCAGATCCGGACCTTTTTTAATGGCAATGGCATTGACGGAGATGGCGCTCTCTGAGCGCTTTCTCGTTCCAATATTACTTTGGGTAATTAGCCGTCATCCAACTTTCGAATGAAGGTCTCGGAAAGCTGGTTGTGTGCAACTGTGAACACGAAAGCGTGTGTTCAGAGCTATAAGGCCGCTGGGGACTCCATTGAGGACGACTGTGAAAACGACCCTTTTTCCAGTTTTAGGGCTTGGGTGTTGTACTTTTCGAGTGCTCTTACTTGTCAAGCATGTATTGTTGTTTTGTATTTTAAATGCAGGGGAAAATGCCACCAATGGTAAGGGGATCGGATCCCCTGGACACCCTCTCCTCTTTCCTGGATCTGTCACTGAGTGTATAATAAGATATTACCTAATGGAAAAGTAGGCATGTTTTATTTTTCGGTGTACCAATATGTCATATTAAGTAATGTGGTGCACAGTTTCCTCAGATATTCTTTAAGTCTAGCTGTTGTACTGCACAATGCAGCACCATAATTATCAAAAACATATTTTTAGCTTCAGCTATAAGTGTGTCAAACTCCAACTATCAGATCTTGAACCTTTCACACATGTCTACGGCATCACTAGCCTACGTCAGTACACTGCAGGATTGAGGCCTCTCACAAATTTTTCCATTTTATTAATGATAGATAGTCAGACCTGTCCCACCCCTTCATATTTGTGAAATTCATCTTCCTATTTTTTGATGCCCATCTCATCTCCATTCTGCATCTCTTGAGTTGCCACCCTTTTTGTATAAGTTGCCACTCTGTTATCAGATCTCTGAAAAAAACAAAATCTTTTTCACGTGACGTCACGTGTCATGTGACTTTTGTTTACGGAGCCATATTGGACGGCAAATTTTCGGATGTCTAGAGAGAGAGAATTGCAGAATCCACAATGGTATTCCACTGTTGTGCCTTCGGCTGTAAGACATGGCAGAAAACTGGTAGTGGGGTAAACTTCTACCGGTTTTTAGCCAATGAGGAAAGGCGAGAAAAGTGGATAGCTGCCATGAAGAGGGAGAATTGGCAGCCGATGGCCTACTCCCGGCTCTGTTGCAAGCATTGCATATCAGGTGAGCCAATTATTTGTGAGTAGGTACGGGCATATTTACCATTCTTAGCAGTTGCAGGTGTGGGATATCTGATATTAACATGATTAGGATTCCTAATCATGTTAATATCAGAGCACAAGACCCACACGGCCATGAGTGTGCGTGGGAAAAGAGGGGGAGGGTCTATGTCACAGGCCTTGTTTTGATATTATTCCAGAATTTCACCCAAACCAAATCTGACATAGCAGTGATGATCAAGAATGTTAGATGCGTAAGTAAAGCCGATTAAATTACAGGTTAGGTCATACTTGAAGTTAGGTTAGGTTAAGTAAGGAGGTTTGGTTACGTTTGGTTAAGTTAAAGCTTATATTTTTATTTTTTCAGAGTTTTTCACTGTGATTCATTTGAAACTGATAGTATCATGCTGGATGATTTTAATAATAGTGAAGTACAGAATATTGTTCAAGACTTCAGTATAAAACTTATATACCACTGTGAGCCTCTGTGCTAAATAATGCTTCAATTAAAACTGAAGCAAAATTACTAGTACTACTATTTATAATTTTCTGTTTTATTTAGAAAAGAAGGTTGCTCCATAGAAAGCAAAACTGTCAATACATGCTCCAATTGAATGTACATTTTCCACTTAGTCCAAAAATACTTTAATTACAAATAAAAGGATAAATGATGTACTTATATCAACAGCCTCCTACATCTTTCTTTTACCAGGTATGTAGCTACTAATTTTTTTTATTTTTTGTTAATATAAAATGTAAAATCATAACTATATTGTTAGTCTTTTAGTGTATGTTGTGGTACTCATCAGCATGAAATAAATAACCTTAATTTAAATTTGTGCCAGTGTTATGTTTCAGTTGTAAAAGTTAACTTCAAGAGTAGTTTTGATAGTGGCCTATACTATCACTTATTTGTAAAACTACTTAAAACATCAGTATATAGGCTGTGTGTATGTTTCTAGGTCTACAATTATTGAAATTTCTAAAATAAGTAAATTTTCTTGGTAAATTTCCAGAATTACACCCAACTCACCGTAAAGCTTAAAATTTTCATTTTTAAATGTTTTATAGTGTGATTAATTTGAATCTAATATTCAGTTCTGTCGAAAATTACTTTTTTTTTTTAAATTCCAATCCAAGCTAACCCAACCAACATAACCTAACCTGACCTGACTTAGGACCTAACTTAAAGATTAAGAAGAGAGGATAACTGCAGTAGGCCAATAGCCCTATGCTAAATAACTCCCACAAGAGTGTGACTAATTTACCCTGCCTACACTAGCCCATGCAGGCCCATGCTAGGCAGCTCTCACAGGAGTGTGACTACAAGAATGACATTCTGTATGTAACCCAAACCTGTCATACGGTTATCTAGCCTATGCTTGCAACTTTCTGAATAGGGGGCAGCAACTAGAGTACATCAGTGGGAAACCAATTCGCCAACTACGTTACTCGATTCCCAGTCAATGTATTACAATCCCTGTCCCATACCTTGGTCCCACGTCAATAACTTGATTACCAAGTCGATTTACATGTACCATATGTCAATTCCAGCTATCTACATTGCCTGTATGCAGTATGACATGTCTGTTTACCTTGAAGGATGCCCCGGTGAACTTTCTTGGAGTGTTTACCAAATACTGATAGCGATCGCCATATCTGAGATCTGGTTTCGGTCCCCAATCCTTGAAACTGGTGAATTTCTCCCTAGATATGGTGTAAGGATCTAGCCCCAAACAATTTGTTCTTGTACAGATCTTTGTGGCATTGATTCAGATTTCTACATATATCTGACAGTTTCATCTCTAACAGCCCTGTCTGGACAGCCATTACTGCGAGGAGTTTGACATCCAATATGGAGTCGTAAACAAAATCACGTGATTTCTGTGACGTCACCGGAAAAGGTCGCGCGACTCTGAGGATATTATCGTGCGCTGGCAACCTATCATTCAAAAGTGCGTTTGATTTCGTGTATGAGACGCATGTGAATCGTGTATATGTTCGTGTATAATAATATTCGTGTATAATATATTCGTGCATAATATGAATCTTGTTTAAATATGGTACGATATCGGGCGCACTTTTGAATAGTAGGTTGCCAGAGTACGATAATGACATCAGAGTCGTCTGCCGCGACCATTATTCCTCCTCTCCATTGCTGCTCGTTGCTGTAAATGTAGTGATTAAGCCTTCTTTCTATACGGTATTTGTTTGATCACTTATCCAAGAAGCATCCTTCTGATTTCTTCTCATGAATCCTAACATTGCCTCATTCATTCCCATCTGAACACTATTTTCTGTCCAAAGGAATCTGTTAGGTTCCAGATTTGTGATCGGAACAACGCAAGCACGGAGATCTGCACCCCCCTATTTTCGGCGGAACAGTGATTACTAAACACATACAACAATGATCTTACATTAATATTATTATCGAATCATTTAAATGGAAACAGGGATTTAGTAAAAAATTTCGAGAAGTTTGGTAATGAGTCAGCATGAATTCCATCTTGTGGTAATTCCGCTTGGAATTACGATCCCCTTCCCGGCTTGTTTTCAAAGTGCTGGGTCTGGTCCTGCAGCGAATGCTGTGAGTGCTATATATTCCATCATAAAGGTTGCTATACCTTGTACTGTGGGCCTTTTATTCCCTTGATTTCGGTTTCATGAACTCAGACCGCCTGAACTGCCTTTTCAATATATATATATATATATATATATATATATATATATATATATATAGATATATATATATATATATATATATATATATATATATATATATATATATATGTGTGTGTGTGTGTGTGTGTGTGTGTAATATTTTTTAGCCTATTAGCCTATACCACCTAATTTTCGTTTTCTTGATCTTAGGCCCCATTTTCATACTTAACCTATTCAGTTCAGAAATAATTTAAAATATACTTTCATTCCAGTGCGTACGCGGACATCATTGCAAATTTATATACTGTATATATATATATATATATATATATATATATAGATTGATAATGATATAGATAGATAGATCATATACAAATCTGTTTATATTAATGGGTTAACAATATCTCGTGTGATGTTAGGTAGTTGAAATGCGGTAGACTTTATAGACCATATTTATGAATAATCAGCCATTTCTATATATTCATCTTATCCATTCTGCAGTGTGTGATAATGTCACATGATGTGGTGGAAACAACACTAGCCAAAAGTGAAGCTAAACAACAGAAACTAAAATTACATAGTTGTTAAGAGGATAAAAATGGTCACCTCTTGAGAATTTTGATACTACCGTAAAGCACTTGTCCCCAGTATGTAATATAATTATGTTAGACACAAAGGGTTAATGTGATTGCAGTTACAGTGCACTCATCCACGAAAGTCAAGTCGTCGATAATGGCCCGCACCTACAGTACTGTATTGTACATCCCTGAACGCCTAACCCTGATCATCGTATGGCCTTCACTGATTCAAAGCCCTCTTGACACTTAAAAACGTTTCTCTTTGACCTGTTTCTAATTAACTGTCTTCCATCAGTGTGGTTCACCGGGGGCCAGGATCTGTGAAACGACTCTTGTGGATGAATGTACATATGGCTTACAATATGAACTATCCCTACATGAAATAGTATAGCTATGAGTATGCAGTATTAATCCCGTATTACATGTGCCCATAAGTAACGTCTGGAGGGTAATCAGACGTTGTAGTCTGAGTGTTGGTTGGCGGAAAATTGAGTGTGTCTGGGTAGGTTGGATTGGTGTTGTACAATCCCGTCCCTCTGCCACCTCTGTCCACCGTGTCTGTGCCGGGGAACATGCTGGGGGGCATGTAGGGGGGCGGTGGCATCTCAGCTGGGCCGCAATCTCGGGTGTCAGGAGATGTGGTGGTTGTGGTGTTGGTTGCTGATGCGTCGGCTGAATGAGGTGTGACGGAGGGGAAGGTGATGGGCCGCGACATGAGGTTGGCGAAGGCAAAGTACAGGTCCAGGCAGTAGACGAGAGTGAGGAACAGGCAGAACACTCCGCTCGCGACGATCACGGGAATATGGGTACTCATGAGCAGTATGGACGACACGAAGCAACCCACTGAGTAGTACACGTAGAGTAAGATTTCCTGTGGGGGTCATGAGAGGTGCTGTCAGGGACAAATCTTCGGCCATCGTTCCATTACATTTTTTTTTTTTTAAATGACAACAGAGGAAGGAAAAACAAATGTGTACAAAAAAAAAAAAAAAATCCAAACACCAGATTACTGGCGTCCTCCATTCATATGATATCTGTAATAGTTGGACTTGAACAACTGTAGGTTGAAGTTTGGGGGGAAACAACTACGGGGAAGCGAGCTCCAGAGAGATGCAGTTTGGGGAATAAAAGAATTCTGATAGGCAGAAGTTCTTCAATATGGCTGTGTGACATTCCAGTCATGAGCGCTACCAGATAACCGTGTAGCACGAGGGAAGGTATGGAGAGGTGGCACAATGGATGCAACTTCGTCTGAGCATTTGCCATAAAACTATCTGTAAAATAATGCAAAGGAGGCAACATTCCTTTACTTGTAGGGGAGGTAGTTTGTTTATAATAGCAGGGTTATTAATAATCCCAACAGCTTTGTTCCGAATTTTGTCTAGCCTAGTTGTTTTAATGCAACCTCTCCACATCCATTCTACAAGGGTGAGCAATATTCAAGCTGAGAGCACACATGACTTTTATCAATTATAGCTAACTGCTCGTCAGTGAAGAAGTTACGGACTCTGTACAATAATCCAAGTTTCTTTGAGGCGGTTTTAGCAAATGGTCTGACATGAGAGGTCCAGCTGAGGGAATTGTTAAGTGAGACACCGAGAATTTCAGGACGTTTGAAGATGGGATTATTAGTAGCATTGAAGGTAATATACGAATCTGGCAATATCTGTCTATTAGTAAATTGTATAATTATTTGGTTTTACTAGCATTAAATGAGACAAAGTTATTTTGTCCCCATTCATTGATCGTAGATAAGTCTTTCTTTATGGAGATGGCTGTACTGAGTTGAGGGTTAGAGATATTAGACTTTGTAAATGGGTGTTTGAGTGTGAATGAACTGTAAAGTGTTGAGTCATCTGCATATGAATGGATGGGATTGTGGGTGACAGATAAGAGATCATTAATATGAACCAGGAATACGGTTGGCGCCAGCACTGATCCCTGTGGGACGCCGGCATTGAGTAGAAATTAGAATAAACATCATCTACTTTTACTCTTATTTTCTGTCACTGAGCTATGAGGAAAGCAGAGGAACAAAAGACGTTAGTCCATAGCAACGGAGTTTGGACAGCAAGGAACGGTGCCCGGTGCCATACTCTATTGAAAGCTTTAAAAATATCAAGGGCTACTGCATGAGTTTCTCCACGTTGGTCGATTGATTGGTGGATGGTATGGAATCAGGAGATTGAGTGGTGGATCTTTCTTGGCGAAAAGCATATTGTCTATCACTAATTAAGTTGTTGGATTTAAGATGTTTAACTATGTGCTTATTAATTACAGTTTCAAATACTTTACAAAGAGAAGATGTGACAGCTATTGGTCTGTAATCAGAGGGGTCAGAGGAACTTCCTTTCTTTAGAATTGGGTGGATATTTGCTTCTTTCCATGAATTAGGGAGTGAAGAAGTACGTATGCATAGTCTGAATAATTTAGCCAGAACAGAGTCAAGTTCTGGGGAGCACATTTTCAGAACAGTTGGAGGAGTTCCATCTGGGCCTGGAGCTTTGCTGGTTGGTAAATTGTCTAGGATGGATTTTATGTATCTTATCTGTATTTTTTGTATTTTAAGTGGAGCAATTTCGGGAGAGTCAAGTTATAGTACTGAGACATTCCTGCTGACTTCCTCCATGGTAGAATTTCTGGCAAAAGTACTGACAAAAAAAAATTCGCTTTCCCACAGGGGGCATTTGTAATGTTGCCATCTGAAGATTTTAGTGGGAGAGTGGATGATGACCTGTTAAAGTTATTATCGAAAGAATTGAGAGTTGACCAGAATATTCTATTGTCATTAGGGTTGTTAAGTAGTTTTGATGCTTGATTTTAAAGAAAGTTTGATTTAGCGAGATATATTACAGCTTTTGCATGGT
This sequence comes from Coenobita brevimanus, assembly GCF_032717465.1. NCBI lineage: Eukaryota > Metazoa > Arthropoda > Malacostraca > Decapoda > Coenobitidae > Coenobita > Coenobita brevimanus. The sequence goes on from NC_136976.1 coordinate 64,914,741, forward strand.
TTCTAGCAATTTTAAATTGACAGCATGATTCAGATGTTTTTTATTTTAAGTGTTATATGCTAATGACTTTTGGGCCGTTGCTGTGGCACAGTTGCTATCAAACCACTTTGGAGAGTTCGATCTTGTAGTGAACTGTTGACTTGGTATGAATAAACCCATACCAGCTGGTATTAAGTCATTAATATGGGACAGGGTAGAAATGACGTCATTAGAGAAGAAAGACTGCCATGGAATGTTGGCAAGATAATTTCTAAATCCATCCCAGTTTGCCCTATCAAAGTGCTTGGGGTCACCCTGACAAGTTCAGAACGGGGAGGTTTTGGGGGGCTAACTAATGAGGCTTTGATGAGCTTGTGGTCAGGGGATCCAAGTGGTGACAGTACTTCTATCCTGTATTGATCTGGATTATTTGTCAGGAATAGATCCAAGAGATGGGCATTATGGTCAGAATTATCTGGTATTCTGGTTGGTTGCTTTACCAACTGCGTGAGATTAAACAATTCTTCAAACAGCTTGCACTGTAGACCAGCATCGTCAGTCCTGGCAGAATGCAATAACCGTTCAACATTATGTACGTTAAAATCACCCAAAACGGTAATTTCGGTGCTAAGGACAAGGTTAAGGTTACTCAACTGTGTGGGTATGGAGTCAAATGCACTGGGTTCTGAAGAAGCATTGGGGAGCGATAGACTACACAGATATATTTGGTAATATTTAGGTAATTTAGTATTTATAGTGAGTAATCGAAATTCGCTGAAGTTTAAAACATGTGAACTGCATATTCAGATTTGATATAACAACAGGTGCCGCCCTTGTTACGGAAGTTTGTGAGGAGATGGTAACCAGGAAAACAAAATGGGGATATTTCGGTACAGGGAGAGATTTGTGGTTCTGTGAGGAACAAGGCCAGAGGGAATATGGACTGTAGGAAAAAATGAATTGAATTTAGATTGGTGCTGAGACCTTGGATATTGGTGAAGAGTACGGCCGCACCTGCACTTCGCTGATGAGCATGAATGGAATCTGCAACAGTCGCTGCCGGCACAGTCGCTTGATGCCGACCGGGAGGACCCTGTGCCTCCAGCCTACTTATTTCACACATAGAGAATGTCCGCCATTTTCCTCCCCGTCTTATCACATCAGAGAGAATCATCTATGGTTAGAGAAATATATTGTCTTTCTCAGCTTAAGAGTCTTTGTCAACAAAGGAAAGCTGGAAATGAAAGAGGTAAAATATTAGGTGAAATTTTGCCCCCGACTGTGCAGAGAGTTGTTCAGTTAGAGCACCCGGTATCAAATCTAGTGATGGTTGTTTTTATCTAGCGCCAAAAGTTGACGGATAGCGGGGTAAGATCTAGACATTCTACAGATATTCGCCAACTTTGATAATATTCTAGAGATTTTTATACTGTTACTGGGAAAGTGGATTATATATATATATATATATATATATATATATATATATATATATATATATATATATATATATATATATATATATATATATATAGCCTATACAATCGAAACCTCCTTTTCCACGTTGGGATGGGATAAGTATATGTCGATCATGTAGCACATTCTGACAGCAATTTCATTTTTTTTTTTTTTTCCTGTTTGAGTTACATTTTTAAATCTGACTTTTTTTGTGTGTGCTCTAAATCTACTGACACCTTATTCACCATCACTACCAACGCATACGCCTCAGTCACCACACCTCAAACCCTTCACATATGGGTTAGTTGCCACCACCCTCAACACACACACACACACACACACACACACACACACACACACCTCACCCCAGTCATCACCGCCTCACTATTCACCCACACTTCAGTCACCGCCACTCTCGCCACTCCAGATATGTTTCTACTCTGTCCAGACACGCCAGTATCCACCACTACGCTCACCCCTCCTCCATAAGGCAAGTGTTTGTGCCGTTTCTCGTCATAGGTCTCAATCACCACCCTCATCACTCCACATACTTTCTCATTCTCTACATACACCGCAGTCACTACCCATCACAGCGCCGCCTCTATTTCATCTCCACCAACACCCTCACATGTACACCGTCATCTACAGGAGGGTGTCCCGTAAATAGCTCTCTGGTATACTCCTTTCATATTAACTTGGCCCAGAACTTCGTCCATTTGTATCGTAATTCACGTAGTTCAGTGGCAGAAAGAGACTGTGCTACGACTCTACAAACTTTTCATGGCACTTGTTCGTGACTAGCATAATTTTTAGTGGTAATGTATTGTTGCAACCCAGCATTAAAGGTGGAGAGATGGCAATTTTTTGGCCAAGATAAAATGAAAAGAGTTCAGTGTAGAAACGGACACGACACTGCCCTGTGTGTTAAGGGGACGACTCAGTCTGCTAGTACGGGCGTGGTGGTTATAGCAGCGAGAGTGGGAAATGAATAAATTGATCCAGGGTACATGCTGATAACTCTGAGCGTCCCCACAACAGGCGGAATGGAAATGCAGCTTTATAGATGGATCAGCTTGCATATGCTTCACTTCATTGCCTACCAGTGGGGTCTGCCTAATCTGCGTGTAGCCCATGAGGTCGAGAGCGAGGAAGATGATGGCGTTGAGGAAGCAGGACACGATGACACTGGCCACAAAGTAACCCCAGAAGACATTGTTTGCGAAGAAGGTACCCAGCGCGACTATCAGCAGGACCTGTGCGATTAGGCAGACAATGAGAAGAAAGGGAATGAGAATAAAGAGGATGGAGGCTGACGAATAATAATAATAATAATAATAACTAGAACTCTGTTATTGTCCTGCAGACAGTCACTAGTCGCCATCTACTGTTTCTTACAGTGACCTTGACCTCACTGGGGAGATTTTTTTTTTCCCTATCAGCAATGGCCCATACCAGAACATATAACCTGGACCATTCATATTCTTTGTGCAGGTTGCATTGAAATCTCTAGTAGACGCGACCAACATATCACGTTCACAACAGAATACTGATATGACTCTTTCTGATATGCCCTTCCACTGCGTGTAAAGTATTTAGATTTTTTTCTATCAGCAATGGCCCATGCCAGGACACATAACATGGGTCATTCAGATTCCTCATGCAGTTTCTAGTTCTCCCTGGAATCGTTGTGAGACTCTGAGGCGGGAATAATAATACGAGTGAAAACAATAGTCTCCACCTATGTAATAGGTGGAGATTAATAAGAATAACAGCAACAATAATAATCCATCCATCCATCACCCAGTCCTACATTTCCCCATGAGGAGCGTAGGATCCCGGGGCTAGGCAGTTGGTCCTAACATTTAAGATGAGAGTGACCAGCCTCACTCATCCCTGAGTGGCATTACATGAGCAATCAACCCCAACCACCCCTTGGATATAAACCTTCACCGGCTCAATCCGATTGGCGTGCATAACTACCCACTTAATAATAATAATAATAATGATAACAACAACAACAACAACAACTAGAACTCTGTAACTGTCCTACAGACAGTCACTATGGTGGTACCATTCTTAAGTGGCGGTTTGGGTGGGGCACGAACCTCTGTACAGTGTTGCCACGTGTTCCATACCCGCTATGTGAACGGCTCTGATATATGTAATATGCATCACAATAAGATAAACACATAAGAATATCATAGTAACGTGTATATTATAATATAAGAAAGAACAGTAAACTTATAATGCGTAAAATATTTATACGGCAATACAGAAACGTGGCATAAATATTTTACAGTGTTGCTTAAAAAAAAGTAGTCACTTTTATTGGCTGTTACCGTATTTCTGGGGTTGGTAATAATGTCACAATTATGATTATAAGATAATGTGCAGGAATATAAGTAAAAATATGTCAATTTCTTAGTAAAAAAATAATAATACATTAAACCCTGGTGAGCGGCAACACTCACACCCAGTCCCACCTGGCCAGAGCTTCCTCTATCCTAGGACTGTTTGGGGACACCTTAAAAATAAAAACGGGCCAAGACTTTTACCTCCTGGGTGGTGAGGAAATAAAGTCAAATTTACAATATGTACATTATAACGTAAAAGAAAATAACCAAAATGTATCCTAAAATACCACAGACGAGAGAGAGAGAGAGAGAGAGAGAGAGAGAGAGAGAGAGGGGGGGGGGGAGGCAGACCAAGGGCAGTGTTGAGTGCAGCTGAGTGAGAGATGGAGGAAGGGAGGGAACGAAGGAGGGAGAGAGTGATTGAATGAAAAGAAATCATGGCGCCACAACAGAGAGGTCATCTGGCGCCATATGTAAAACAATAATATTTTTAAATATAATTAGATATAATAAAAACAAATTAAAGAAATGAAAGCACAAGTTTATGTCACTCATAAAAGAAAAAAAATCCCAAGGGTGACGCACATCTCCCACCAGGAGAGAGAGAGAGAGAGAGAGAGAGAGAGAGAGAGAGAGAGGCATCGCTGGTATGGAAAACGTGGCAACACTGTACAGAGGTTCGTGCCCCACCCAAACCGCCACTTAAGATTGGTACCACCATAGTGTCCATCTACCGCTTCTTACAATGACCTTGGCCCCCTTGGAGAAATTTGAATTTTTTTCTATTAGCAGTGGCCCATACCAGGACACATAACCTTGGTCATTCAGATTCCTTGTGCAGGTCATATTGAAATCTCCAGTTGGCACGACCAACTCGTTCACAACATAATACAGATATGACTCTTTCTGACATGAACTTCCATTGCACATAAAGGATTTGGATTATTTTCTATCAGCAGTGGCCCATGCCAGGATACATAACTGGGCCCTTCATATTCCTCGCACAATCTCCGGTTTTCCTGGAATCGTTGCGAGACTCTGAGGGGGGAATTATAATAATAACACGACCAAAAACAATTGTCTCCACCTATGTAGTAGGTGGAGACTAATAATAATAACAACAATAATAATAGTAATAATTATAATAACAACAACAACAACAACAATGATGATGATGATAATAATAATAATAATAATAATAACGAACTCTGTAACTATCTTACCGACAGTCACCAGTCTCCACCTACTGTTTCTTACGGTGACCTAGACCCCAATGGGGAGAGTTGGACTTTTTTTCCATCAGCAGTGGTCCATGCCAGAACACATCACCTGGGCCCTTCAGATTCCTGGCGCAGTCTACGATTCTTCTGGAATCGTCGCGAGACTCTTTGAGGTCGGAATAATAATAATACTAGCGAAAACAATAGTCTCCACCTATGTAGTAGGTGGAAACTAATAATAATTATAATAATAAGGCTGACTAAAAGAAAGGAAAAAAAGATGATGATGAAGAAGAAGTAGAAGGAGGAGGAGGAGAAGGAGGAGGAGGAGGAGGAGGAGGAGAAAAGAAAGGAGATGAGAATTTAGAGGAAGAAGAAGGAAAAGAAGAAGAAGAAGGAGGAGGAGGAGGAGAAAAGAAAGAAGAGAATTAAGAGGAAGAAGAAGAAGACAGACGAAGAAAGAGAAGAAAAGAAAGGAGAAGAGAATTAAGAAGAAGAAGGCTGACGAAGATGAAGAAGAGGAAGAAGAAAAAGAAGAAGAAGAAGAAGAGGAAGACCCAGGGCCGTATTGTGGTCAACGGGAGAAGCTTCGTAGCATATCTTCCTTAGCGACTTGTATTATTACGTTATTGATATAGTGTTGCTATCGACATGCTGTGGATCAGAAGTATACAAGAAGATATTGATGTACCGGTATTGTGTTCTAAACAAATCACTAAGGAAGGGGCGCTACGGAATCGCTGAAATCACTTATAATACGACGCTTAGATTGATGCATATGATCGACTGCATATGGATCATCATCATCATCATCATCACTATTATTATTATTATTATTATTATTATTATTATTATTGTTGTTGTTGTTGTTGTTGTTATGATGATGATGATGATTATTATTATCAGTAGTAGCAACAGTAGTAGTATTAGCAATTGCAACCTCAGATTCATTTAAAACATGAACCCAGCTGACTGCAGATTTGAATTACCTTTCTCCTGCAGTCCATCATCTCTCCTTTTGGGGGATGAGGAAGTAGTTGAGGGACGCTTGTATAATCAGGTAGTTGAGCCGCCTGGTTATATCAGTGACACCACATGAGGTGTCCCTCTCCAGCCCCACGAGGAGCAGTATGAGAGGCAATCGAACTTTCCTGAGCCCTAGTCTTCCCTTAGAATACGAATCGCAGTACTGTACTCAGTTTACATCCAGGTCCCCGAATTTGCTGCCGGATTAGCACTGGCAAAGGGAAAACGAACTTTGTCCAGGAGTCAGGTCAGCCCGAGAATAGAACTTGGGTCCTCCCAGTTGTGAGCTAGATGTTCTGACCAATATATCACCAGCTTCCCTCCCGTGGGATGATGGAGTGGGTCCAGGGGAAGTACTGGTAGTGAATCTTAACCATAGTAGTAGTAGTAGTAGTAGTAATAGTAACCTGAGACTCATTTGTACGTTGACTGTAGGCTGAAGTTACTCTTCTCCTGCACTCCACCATCCTCCTCTTCGGGGATAGGGAGGGAATTGGGGGACGTTTCTATAACCAGGCAGAGGAGCCACCCAGTCATATCAGTGCCACCACGTGAAGGCGTCCTCTCCAGCTCTAATCTTGACCAAAGTACAGGATAAAGAAGTCTCCACAGCAGTTGAGTTTTGTCATGGATTATTATTACTTTTTTTAACACTTTAGCATTCACTCTAATTTGACTGCAGTGTTTGGTAGACGTATGAGTAAAGACACAGATGCCCAAAGATACAACTATCTTCCCAGTTCCGTTTGAAGAAAATTTACAGCAGGCGAAATACAATGAAAACCCCATGTCTTTTAGTGCGTGTTTCAGATAGTTCGATTTTTTCCTCTGTGCATTCGTAAAACTTGTGGAAGATACTTGTGTCTTTGTCTGTACTAGCAGTATTAAACACAACTCAAGCTTGGGAGTGTTTGGGAATATGGACTTATAAAGGTGTGGTAATATGACGGCCAGTATACTGTAGTATAGATTGTGGGTTTGTTATCATTAACATAATCGTTGTCGTCACCATCACTCTTATCATCACCCGCGTCATCAACATCATCACCGTCACCACAAGCATCATCATCATCGTCACCACAGCCATCATCATCATCATCATCATCGTCATCATCACCACCACCACCACCACCACCACCACCACCACCATCATCATCATCATCATCAAAACCATCATCATAATCATCATCATGAGCACCGTCACTATCATCCTATTTCGCACTCAGGAGCAAGGTATTTAAGATCCATAAACGAGAAGATGAAAAGCACTATGTAGAGGCTTTAGCAACAATGCCCATTCAAACTGTAACTTGCATATTTATATTTTTATAGTGAGGGATGTATGACAGCTATTAGCCTTTTCATTACCAGATGTTTTTCGGTTTATTCAATTACATATTTATTTATTTATTGCTACCACCAGATAGGTTTATTCAGCTAAGGAGAGACCTCAGGCCGTGAATAAATTAGTGACTCAGTGTAGCAATATTCTTAGGCTAAAATGATACATTATCGGCTGAATAATATCGTCTGGCGTTAGCTGGAATAGATCGGACCAAGAGAGGGTTAATACTCACAATTTCAACAATTTTTATAATCGACGAGGGATGCCTCAAATTGTTCACTTCCAACATTTTTGCAGGTATGACTCAGAAGCTTGATTCTGGTGCAGTTAGCGGGCCCCTGTCTGTCTGTCTGTGGTGATAAAGTTATCAAGCACCTGTCTGTCCGTGGTGGTGCGGTTATCGGGCACCTGTCTGTCTATCTGTCTGTCTGTCTGTCTTGATGCAAGTAAGGAGCCTTCGTCTGCTTTTGGTAACGCAAGAACCTGGCTCCACCTGTAATTGCTGTAGCCTGTCTGTTGCGGCCACCTATTTCTGTGAAGGATAAAAAAAAAAAAGTGCAGTTAAGTGGTGGAATCATATCCTCATTTGTAATAGTTTGCTTGTTGGGGAGGCAAAGGAATTCAGATCAGACCTGAAAATCCTCTGATATGAACAGAGATGGCGTTTATGTACAGGGATGAATAAGAAGAAAAGGGATGGGGTGTCTGGGAATATTCTTATGCAGGAAAGTCTAGGTTAGGTGATGTATGTTTTCTCTGTATTAGGTTAGGTTTGTTAGTCAGGTTAATCTGTAAGTTTAGGATAAGTTAGGATGGGTTAAGTTAGGTTAAACTAAAAAAAAAAAAAAAAAAGACGAACAATGATCATCCTGGAAAAACCAAACTTCGCGCTTAGTGTAAAAATGGTTTACAGAACGGGAATCTGTGGACGGGCCACGCCACATGCACTGCGTACGATATTGTGTCCTTACTGGGATTCGTTAACCATTTCACCCTTCGAACGTTAATTTCATGGCCGCAACCCGGAGAGAGTGGGCGAGGGGTCCGGTTCCCCCTTTCTAGCAACATAAGTTAAACAGGAATCCAGACGTTCAATGATTTACATTTTTATTGAGTTATTTCTATTTCCATTTATCCATTCAAGTAGTAATGATTGATTCTTGGGTTGCTTCCTATACTACATAACACTGCCAGTTTTCTGTTAATTTAAATGCTAGACTACTATAACACTTTCCACGCAGCCGTAAATCAAGAATGACAAACAAAATTTAGGCATCTTCCCCCCCAACAAAGTCCTGGCTGCGCCCCTCGTCATTGTATTTTTTTCTTCCTGCCGCCAGATAGTTATATTCGGCTTAGGAGAGCACCCTGCAGTTGAAGAGGTCAATGAAGGATATTATGATAGCCCATCAGTTCGAAAAAAAAAAAAAAATCCTACTGAGCTGAATACAGTTGATCAGTAGTAGTAGTAGTAGTAGTAGTTGTTGTTGTAGTAGTAATAATAATAATAATAATAATAATAATAATAAATCATCCATACCTCCTTTCCATACCCGTTGGGTTGAGGTAGGGCCCAGAGAACCCCCCCCCCCAAAAAAAAAAAGTGATGGAGATACTAACCTTACTCGAGTAATAACAATACTACTACTACTACTACAACTATTACCACTACTACTACTACTAATAATAATAATAATAACAACAATAATAATAATAATAATAAATTAGATGTGCAGTTTCTTCCTGTGCATTCAGAGAAATCATGGAAACTTCTTACGCAGCCTGCGACATACTGTATATTCCGATTTCTTTGAAGCCCATATTCTTACAAATCCATTTTCTGTTTGATTTTATTCCTGGTAAGGGGCCTGAACCCTCAAGAATCATTGTGGGGGGGGGGTTACGGTCTCTAAATAGCGCATTACGGATGTGAGTCCATTGTACAACATGTACTAAGATATCGAAGCAATACCTGGCCTCCTTATGCTATTTCTGAAAATGTTAAACTTGGTGAGAGAGGCTGGTTGTCTTGATTTTATATCTGGAAAATTGTATATAGTGGGAGCCCTTGGAGTAATCAGAAGAACTCACCTGGAAAGTTTTATTCAAAAATTTTCCCTATTTCTGATAGTTTTTAATTTTATTTTCGAGGGAGGATGACCGCCCAAGAATCATGAAGGAGGGTCATGTGCCCCAAATATCGCATGACGGATGAGAGTCCACTATGCAACATATATTAAGCTATCAAAACCATATCAACCTTCTTTTCATTATTTCTGATAATTTTTAGTTTGGTGAGGAGGCTGACCCACCCTAAAATCATGGTTGCAAGTTGTATGTAGTGAAAAACCTCCCCAGCACCCAGTCGAACTCACCTGGGAAGTTTCACTCAGATTCGTCAAATAACCTAGGACTAGTTAAAACACACACACACACACACACACACACACACACACAGCCTGAGATTAACTCATTGGTTTAGGGCGCGTTACCGCAACTGTCATCCTGCTTCTCAAGACTAATAATAATAATAATAATAATAAATAATAATAATAATAATAGCAACAACAGCAACAACAAAAACAACAACAACAACAACAACAATACTACTACTACTACTACTTTTACCACTACTAATGGCGTTTTCAGGCAGCAAGTGAGGAAGGGTTTCTCATACACATACATAACAGTGACTGCCGTATCGTATCTTACCATGTTGTATGCCATGCCATACTTTCCCATGCCATGCTGTGCTCCACCCTGGCGTGCCGTACTGTGCCTTACCCTCACGTGCCGTACTGTCCCATGCTATATCATGTCGTGTCGTACCGTAGTGCTTGTATCATCATACCATATCGTTCCCTCCGGAGCGATACCATGCCATAATGTACCGTGCCATACCGTACTGTACCGTGCTGTAATTTACCGTGCCGTGCCGTGCATCGCTTTACCTTACCGTACCAAGTTGTACCGTGCCAGTAAGCGTACACAGGGCAAGAGGTGTACCACTCACTCACAGCACCTGACTCCTGATAACGATCGTGACGTAATCGAATCAGTCATGTGTGCACTCTCCCGCCCGCTGACAATATACATTCCTCACTAACAATCTCAGGCTCTTAGAACGCTCTTCCAACTAATTAAAATCGTCTGGCATTACCTGCAATAAAATACTACTAGAGTTGTACTGATCACGAGAGCTTGAATGGTGACAGTTTTAGCGCTCAGCCTTTTATGCCTCACTCTCAGGTCAGTAAAAATCATTTGTTGTTAGCTGGAAAAAACTACTAGAGTTGCCCTGATCATCTGAGAGTTCATCCATTCACTGATGTATTTAGGTAGGTCTGTTTCCTTCTGGCCAGCGTCAACTTATTTTATTCAGTATTGCAAAATCCCTAGCCATCAGAGTTAAATAATACCACGTTAACTCTTTTGTTAGTGTTCTCGCACTTTTTTTCTTTTATTCTATATAACGGCTGAGTTTTTTTTTTTTATATATAAGATGTATTTAACGTCAGAGTATTTATTTTCTTTGTTCTTTTTTGATATACGATATATTTACTGGTGAAAGGATTAATAAAAAACATCTCTTTAAAGTTTTCTCTGGTTTCAGTGCCATTTTATCAAGCTTAGGAGAGCCCCGCTTAGGCTGAAGAAGCTAGACAATCTCCAGTAATCATTTTAGTACAAAAGTTTCTCCCTACTGTCATAATGGCTAACACCAAACGATGTTATTCAGTAGAGGATAAACCCCCTCGGCCTGAAAAGAGTTAAATGCCCTGCCTAACACCATGACGTGAGTCCTGAAAGAGAGGCAGGGGATGTGGGAGATTGTTTACTTCCGGTGGCCACTTTCATTAGGGGGAAGGACACACACACACACACACACACACACACACCATAGCCACCACCACCACCATCCTCCTTAACATCACCGTGTGTCAGTCTGTTGCATGACAAAGATGTTCCTACCCTGCTTCACTCCGACCCACTATCAGCCTTAGCGATTTAAGTGGTAAATGACTACCTGTTGTCCTCTTATAAGCTACTAATGCAAACTATATCGATATGAAAACGCTGGGGAATGTATACGGGAGAAAATAAAGATGTAATATGGTAATTAAATCGCAAAAGAGGAGGTACGACGAAGTGTTCTGTGCCATTGAGAACACTTGTCTTTCTCATCTTACAAAGGGACATATTCTCGTTGACACAAGAGGCTTCGTAACACACATTTATTAGCGATTTATTAGGTATATTACACCTTGATAACACCTTCATATTCTCTTTACTGTTATTTTTATCGTTTAATGTACCCCAGTAACGTACAGGCCCCTGCAAAAGTTCTGTTCTTCCTCGTGGCCCTCAGTAACCCATTGCACCATATTAGTTTGGATAAAGCTGCTTGTATTCACTAGCATCTGCTTGGTTAGTTAAACAGATACTCTTACTTAACCGTTACTTTTAATCACCAGAACAAAAAAAAAATGTTATGAGCTGCCAAGGGGAAGGAAGAGGAACAGAACTTTTTGCTTGTAGCTGTGCACGACGATATGAGGATGTAATATGGAAATCTGTCACTAAGGATGAGGTACTACTATGCATCCTATGCCACCTGAAATACAGCCCATAACCCCTGCAGTCCGATGATATACTTTTTAAAATATTATCTCATTCTTGCTAACTCCAAATATTTATGTTTAGTCTGGCAGAGCGCCTCAGTTGTGCAGGGGCTAAGGACCACTGTACCTCCTCTAGTTCAAAATGTCTTTCCCAAGTCGAGTAAAATCGTCTGGCTTTGGCAGAAATATGATTTAAAATATATGGTCGGATTGAAGGGATTAATCTTTGAGATGCTTGTTCATTCATTCCTTCTTCTTCTTCTTCATCTTCTTCTTTTTGTCTTATCAGTTCCGTGATCTAAAAAATCCCCTGTCAGTTTTTGCCATTTCATTGTAGTGGTTTGGCACTCTCTTTCTCTGTCTCTGTCTCTCTTTCTGTTTCTCTGTCTGTTTGTCTGTCTGTCTGCCTCTCCCTTCCCCTCTCTCTCTCTCTCTCTCTCTCTCTCTCTCTCTCTCAACTTCACCCAATTAATACGATGACACTCTTAATGTCTCGTATTTATTAAACCCATACGATTTTATTCACCTTAAGAGATGTCTCGTAGTGAAGAAATTGCAAACCCTCTCCTTTAATTCTTCAGCACGATGACGTCTTTATTGTTCCTGTTACAACTGTTAAGCTCAAGGGAGGCGTACTAACTCTCTAATGGTCGGAACAAGTCTAGTGTTCTGTTCTAGTTGACACCATTTTTTTTTTTTTCAGTTGAGAGTGAGTCATAATTTTACCTCTCATGGTCGAGGCTACTCTGGAATTATATTCCAACAAACACCAGGCGAGATTGTTTAGCTGTGGTGTGGAGCGTAGGAGCCTGAGAGTTACGTTATAGTGTCTTTTTCAGGGTTCTAGGGACCAAATTCATAAGGAAATACTCTTACGATAGTACGAGCAACTCCATATCGCAACTGTGATACAGTACTTAGTTTTCCAGGAATGATGTGCAAAGTGTAGGACTTTCTCATGTCCGTTGTCCTTTTTGCAAAAAACAAATCTTAGGTACGAGACGAAAATTACCATGAACTATTTCTTGTCTTTTTCTTACTTTTTTTTAGACGAATAAGGAAAGGAGAGAACAAAAATTTTCCACGTCTCTTGTTCTTCCTGCAAACGAATATCTGAGTTTCGGGAGGGAACTGGCCATAAGCATGTGCAGCCGTGCCTGGACTTTTGATTCCTAGGTGAAAGAGGAAGAGGGATAAAACACTGGTTATTTGCCTCCCCATTTCAAAGTATTTACCCGTCTGTTTCTTCATATGAACTAATTATTAAGGATTTCACTTCGACGTATCGTCAGTAATACAAAACAATAAATCTATCTATCTATCTATCTATAGCCCGACGCCCTAATCCCGCAAAGGGTGGCAGCAGACAAAACGCCTCCAAGTCACTCTGTCACCCACCATTTGACTCCCCTCCCCCCAACTCACCCCCCCTCCCTCATATACCTCTCAACTCCATCCCTCCACCTCATCCTCGGTCTACCCCTCCCTCTCCCTCCCTCCACCTCACCTACATACACCCTCTTAGTCAGTCTTTCATTCTCCATTCTCTCCACATGTCCAAACCACCTCAGTGTATTTCTCCTAATCTTTTCAACCACATCCACATCTACCCCACAACGTTCCTTCACTTCTTCATTCGTCAACCTGTCCCTCCACGTCACTCCACATGCTCCTCTCAAGTAACTCATTTCCACTGCTCTCACTCTTGACTTGTTCCCCTCTTGCAAGGTCCACGTATTTGTTAGTTATACATGGAGATATTGAAATGTGCTTGTTTCGCTGTTTGAAGTACAGCGTTTTTTTTTTTTTTTTTTTTTTTTTTTATTAGAATAGATTCATGACTATCGGCTTTACAAGGATCATTAAGCTAGAGAGGCCTAACCACTCTGGACGTAAATACGGCTGTGTCGCTGTTTGTCGTAGAAGCCCTCAACATACACGGTAACCTATGCACTTAAAGTGCTCTAGGTGTATTGCTCCGACATGATTCCTTGTGGTAAACGACTTAGCTCATCACAAACACGACGAGTAACATTACAGTAAATGGGTAAGAAGAAATGCCAAAATCCAGTCATGTGTTCAGCTCTTTATCCCAGCCTGTTTGCATCTGTGATCACATTCTAAGTGATTTTGGAATTTTCATAACACAACATTCATGGCGATTAATTCTCCATATTACACTTCAGTATTTTTTTTTATGTGATTGATGTAAACTAAAGTAATTAAACTATATAAACAACATATAAGAGAATGCTTAGATGTATTATGCAAAATAAATCTCTAAGGAAAAGGTGCTACAAAGCGTCCTATACCACTAAGAACACGGGCCTTAGAACTGAAGCAGAGACCTTGATTTGTAAAACAATGGGTGTGTGTCTAAGCATGGTCACTGGTTTCCCTGTCAGACATTTTGGGTTGTATTTTGAGTGGGTTTGGAGATTTTGTGGCACCTCTTCCATGGCGACTTATTCTGCACATTAATCTCAGTATAAGCTTTTACGTTTTTGACGCAAACATTGTCGATATTAAAAAACTATATTAACAGCCACGAGCAGAGTATGAAGATGCATTGTGTGTAATAAATCGCTAAGGAAGAGGTGCTACGAGTCCTCCTATGCCACCTGAAATGCTGTCTTGTGTATCCAAATGTGATGACGGCAGCCTTTCAGTGATTGTTTCAACTCAGCAAAAATAAATAAATAAATAAATAAAAATAAAAATAATCAATGACTGGACGGATGCCTGTAGAAGGAGAGCCTGATTTTCCCTGTAAGCCCCTCCCCCGCTTCAGCCCCCCCCCAAAAAAAAAAAAAATAGTTTAGCACCTGCCAAAGCCTCACACTCTGACGGTCTTGGCCATATTATAAAATGCTCGCAGATGTAAACAAAGCCCTAATATTATACTGTCATCCATGGAACACTTGTAATAAATTGTTAGGTGAGATTAGCTATGCATTTCACTTCACATAGATACAGGTAGTTAGTATGGGAAGACCAGGCATATTCTATCACCATCACGTGATTTAGGAATTGTTATCAGATTAATGGAACACATGTAATTGCTTGATGAGATTGGCTTCCCTTTCACATTACAATGTGTAATTAGAGTTCATTCACTTTAACTTAGCCCAGATTTTTGTAACTTTTTGTCCTTTTGCAACTTATTCATGTAGCTCAGGGGCAGAAGACAGTACTGCGGCTCTTCATCCTTTTTACAGTACTACTTTGTGACTAGCATCATATTCTAATTATAATCACTTGTTGCAGCTGTCACTGGTGTGGTTGTCCAGTGGAGTAGGAGATGGAGCGGTGTGGAATTTGTTGAAAGTGGAAGAGGTGAAGAAAAAGTAGGGAGATAAGACAAATGGCAGAGATTATTAACTCATTTTTGGGAACGTCAATGACACCCGAGTTTAGAGAAATTAAGACCTCACTATTTTTCACTATTTACTCAGCTGCGCGAAAGATCACTAAATCAACTATTTAGCGTAAGGAGCTAGCGACAGGCGCAGTTAACACAGTTTAACACAGTTTATCACTAGACACATTTGAGACGCATTTCCTACTAGACACAGTGTATCACTTGACACATTTGTACAGACACACTTGTTCACTTATATTGCAAAACACAGACTGAGCACCATTTCCCCCTTTTGGCTCACCTCTGCATATAATATTGGTGTGGATTATAATATCACCAACGGGTTCTTCTAGTTCCTGCAAGCTGTCGTATGTAGCTTCCACATATTGTACTTTGGTTAGGCAAGCGAAATAACTCATTTTTATATTTGTATCGTAAGTTTATGTGGATCCCCTGTTGTAAATGAATCCTAGTTTGTTTTGTGTGTATGTTAGTGTAAAGTAAGTTAGCTTTCTTGTGAGCTTTACCCTACCCTTTGGTGGTTCATAAAAGGTTAAGAGTGCCCTGTAATATATACTCATAACACAACTCAGTACTAAAGATGGAAAGACGGATATTTTAGGCTAGGTTAGGGTAAAAAGGGTACTGTGACGGTACGGAAAGGCAGACATATTCTCTCATCATCAAAAGCTTCAGGTATTATCGTCGGAAGTTTAGGGTGTTGTTCAGCTTTGGCCTCAGCGTTAATATTATGGTAGTACGGCGGGTAAGGAGGCTTCGTAACACCTCTCGCGTAGCGACTTAGAACACTACACCAGAAAATCCTTTTTTATGTCACTGATGCAACTTTGACGATATTCAAACTATATAAATAACGCACGAGAAAATGTTAGGGTGAAATATACAAAATAAATTGCTAGAGAAAAGGAGCTGCAAGACCTCCCAAGTCACCTAGAAAACGACCCTAAGATTCACCGTTGTCCAAAGTTGGGCTGGCAGATGTGATGGAGCAGGAGAGGGACAGAGAGGAGAGGCTGAGCAGAGGACAGGATACACACACATTCACACACAGATACACTACTGAGGTTTTAGAAGTGGACGCCGTAAATGATAAGATGTGTCCCGTGATAGCATAGATAAGAGGAAACGCCCTGTGTATAGCCTCAACACGAAACCCTACGTGATGCTGATAGCCCTGATTTATTTACTAATTTATTTATTTTACCCATAAAACCTAGGGTTGTATACTCGTTGGCACTTGAGGATTCGTAGAAACTTTTTGCAACGATCTCTTACGCACGCAACACCTTGACTCTCTCTCTCTCTCTCTCTCTCTCTCTCTTTCTGTGTGTGTGTGTGTGTATTTCATGTACCGACATAGTTTACCCCACTAACGTTCGGGGAGATTACATGGTGCAATATAGACCTACAAAATAAATCGCTTAGGAAGAAGTGTTACGAAGCGTCTCATTCGATACACATGATTACTGGCGTTCCTCCATAAATGTCAAGGGCAGAATATCGTAACTTGTTCTAAGCATTAATTGATGTGTCTGATGAATAACCACTTAGCTTTAAAGGCATAATTACTGCCTTGTCCCATTCTCCTAACATTCCAACACTTCTGTTTGCCACAGTCGTCTGCTGGCTAATATTTCCCTAAGCTGCGGGAGGCGTGGTATGTTTCCCTACCCACATATCATTGTTATTGGAGAGGAGAATGGTGGACACGCCCTAAGTGTGAAGTAAACCCAGTGTAATAGAAGGAATACTTTTGTCTGTACAACTCTAAACATCCAAGATCTCTCTCTCTCTCTCTCTCTCTCTCTCTCTCTCTCTCTCCACTTTTTATTATTTCTGCTAATACCTCATCCTCAGCTCCCACCTTTCTATTTACCAGCTTCTACATAGCAATGTTTACATTAGCCTTTGTGATATAAGGTGGTCCATATATAGCGCTCTACTTCCACTCTGCTGGGCGATTTATAATGTGTTGCAAGTCAGTTATCAATGACTACCCTACATTACAGAGTCGAAGTGATGGCTTCACGTTACCATGACATCCGCCGTGCTGGTTCATCACAAACATCCGACAACGGGCTTTCACAGTGTCGTCACTTGTTTTTTTCTTCTCCCCTTTTATTCTTTTCGTACTCCCACAGCCACACCCACGCCCATATTAGCAGACTAAGCCGTTCCCGCAACACATAAGATGCCGCCACATGATTGCTATTGGAGCGTCATATACTGGCCACCCTGTATAGAGAGGAGATGAAATTACCAGTCTGGTGTTGAGGGAAGCAGTACACTCTTCTCTATGGTGCTTAACACAGAAACACTCTCATCTGGGTAAAATCATTTTGAAACTGGATACCAGAGCCGTCCCAACCATGAAAGAGTTACTTTATCAGCTCTTTCAGACTCGTGTGATTAACTTTCAGCTGAATAACGTTTCCCAAAAGCACAGGAAACTCTAGGCATCTTTGTGGGTGATAAAGGCGGCCACTATATGCAGTGGGTAGGGGCCAGAGGTAACAGTGGCTATTATCTTATACCCTCAATCCAGTGACGTCATTAATTTTGGACAGTTCCTGCCATCTCTAGACGATACAGCGCTCCAATTTAGGCTCAGGTAGCATTTGCTTACGTGTTCTGGGGACGGCTCAGTCGGCTTGTGTGGCCGTGGCTGTGGCAGTGGGAGTAAGAAATGAATAAACGACAACAGGGTAGATACTGATAACACTGACCGAGCCTTTCCCCCAACACACGAGAAATCGCCCGACAGAGTGAAAGTGGGACGTTATATAAGGGCCACCCTGTATTGTTCAGCCTAGGGGATATCTTTAGAAATGCACGGTTAGACATCGCCCTTTATCGTTACAGATCCTGCCTTAGATGAATTAAATCGTATGGAAGTAGTAAAAATACAGTATAGTATAAAAAGCTTCCTTGTACTGAAGGGGTTAACTTCTAGTGAGTAAAAATTAGCAGTGTTCCTCCTGTTGACTGAGGAAAAGCTAGAAATCTTATCTCTGGCCCGTAAAACCGGGGCGAACGGAATGACAGTTGTCTTTCCGGTAAACACTGGGGAATGAGGAAGTGGTGCTGTGGAGAGAGAGAGAGGACAGGAAGCCACCAAGGTCGTTACTCATAGATGGGCATGTGTAGGAAGAGGTGCGGACTGGGAGTACTTGAGGCCTGTCACCAATTGTGCTTAGAGGCCCTTTATACATACATACATACATACATACAGTACATACACACATACATATATTGAGAAGCTATTGCTGTAGGTGACAGTGTCATAAAACAAAACCTTGCCATCTTATTTTAGTTATAAAACTTCACAATGCTTTACAAGAGATATTAGAGTAATATCATACTCGTACAGTGCTTCCATAATTCTTCCCTACATCCCGCGGTAGTAGATTTTAACTGTACTATAGTGCCTGTCATGTTCTTAAACTTCATGGATATTATTTATTTATTTATTTATTTATTACCACCACCACCACCACAAGTCTGGTGACAGACTTCGGCCTCACTAGTTTCCATGTGAATCCATCGGTGGGTTGGTGAGGCCAGCACTTCCTGTATTGTGTCCCACCTTGCCTCGCACACTTACGGCTTTCGTATGAGAATGATTGCCCTTTATTTATTAAACACTGAACTAACCCAAGTTAACCTTAACTAAATTAACTTAACCTATCTTTATTAACTTTCTCTAATCTAACTTAGCCTAAGAGACAAACTAAGCTCATTCTAACAGGATAACCTGTCTAATTCAGACAGAATAACGTAACATATTCAACTTAAGCCATCATGGAAAAGATATAAACGCTGAAATCGATTACCATACGAAAATTTGCTGCCCTTAGCCCAGATTCACAGACTTACGACCAAGTCCCTCTCGTAATTCAGATTTATTTTTACAGGAAGAACAAGGGGCTTGGAGACTGGGCATTCTTCTATTCCTTTCCCACACTTTTGCATCTCAGCACAACACTGCATCTCATTCCTTCTTTTTTTTAATACATCATATATATGTGTAGTGATCATGTTCTCTGAATGATCCATACCAAATCTGTGAGGATACTATACAGTGTTTCGTCCATAATTATTGCTTTTTTTTTTTTTCCCCCAGACTATTTCCAGTAACTTACTGGCAGTCAGACAACACTACAGCTTTACATTCTATCCATAGCATTTCTCAGTGACTACCATCATATTCTTATGTTAATCTCTTGTTGCAGCTCATCATTCAGCATGAAGATCCGGGAAGTCGAAATGGACAGTCCAAAGGTAAGTATGATTCATGTTTTCCAAGTACAGTTCGTATTATCTGTAGTCGCAAAATATACAGTATACTGTATAGGTAGACATGCGAGTAAGCGTTAACCCCTTCACCCATAGTTTTTTTTTTCTTGCTATCACCGAACAGTTTTATACAGCTGAGGAATGCTCACTAGTAGTGAAAGGAATAACGTACGGCTTTTTGAACTCGAACAATTCGTAAAGCCTTTCTCAACTTAAAACTAATCGTCTGAAGATAAAAACAAAAACAAAATACCTCACTGTGGTGAAGGGGTTAAGCAGGTGTCTTTGGAATGTTTGCATGGTACACTGCCACTTTTACTTTTTCAACACTAGTGCTAACTTTAGAGTTTTTACAAGAGTTCGCCAAGTATTTCACGTCCTCTGCTTACTATCCTCTACTGTCACATAATCTTAAGCTGTGAGTTGTTTTGAATGTTTCTGTGACCGTAGGTGATTCACTCTGCTATGATACGTCAGAGAGGAAAGTGACGGACCTTCCCTATATATCAAATAGACACTGTGGGATAGTAAGCAAACTTTTGTCCTTGACTGTAAACTTCAGCCTTACTGGGCATGGTGACAGTGGGTGTCCTCCGTCTCAGACCCCATCTTGACTGCTACACCACTCTGTTACTCATACCTTCATCACTGACGCGGGTTGGAGGACACTGTAGAACTGCTGCTGGGCTAACCAGAACAGTCAGTAGCTGTAAACAAACTCCAAATGTCGTGGGAAGTGTAAACAGGACTCCACTTTTATTACCGCTTTGTTATTTGTGTTTCTGCCATCACTGTCACCTCGTCAGTCAGGCAGCGGGAGTGACGTTTCTAATGTCATCTGGTTGTCAAAGTTTGTGGCCCAGCAACAACTCCATCAACACTTTCGCCTTCTATGAATGCATGGAGTTATTTTATTCAGGCTACCAAAAGACGATTTCGTTCAGCCAAGGAAATTCTGTTAGTCAGGGGATTTTTAAAAATCGTGATGTAGTGTACCTTTCGAATGCCAGAAATTCCCTCAACTTAATAAAAGTTGTGTCCATGGCAGCGAAAGAGTTAATTGTTTACAGATATGCGTAGAGTGACGCCAAAAATCACTGTAATATATTTCAGAGGGAAAGCATAGCTATTCATATATCAATATTCAATCAATCAATCAATCATTTCCTGTGGCACCCTCGGGGATGCATAGGGCCTCGATGAACTCACACCACCACATCCTATCTTGTGCTAACTCCTCAAGATCTCCCCAACACTCATCTCCAGCTTCCCGTCTCATTGTCCTCACCCACGTCTCTTTTGGCCTTCCTCTACCTCTCCTACCAAGTGCTACCCACCCTGGTGTACCTCGTACTATTCCCTGTCTCCTATACACATGTCCTAGCCACTTCCATCGTGAGAATCTAACATATTCATCGATTGGCTGCACTCCCGTTATTTCTCTAATTCTACTATTTGGTATCCTTTCCCACCACTTAACTCCTAATATTCTTCTAAGTGCTTTATTTTCAAACACCAAGAATTTATTCTCCATAGTCACTGTGCTGTACCAAGACTCGTGTCCATAAATTAAGATACTCCTAACCATTACCTTATAAAGTTTGATTTTTGTATGCACAGAAAAATTGTTATTATTCCAAATATTTTTAAGCATTCCCATTGCCTGATTAGCCTTCTTTAACCTTTCCTCGAATTCAAAGTTCAAAGAACCATCCTTGGCTAAATAAGTACCTAAATATTTAAACCTATCAACTTGCTTTACAACCATACCTCCAATTACACATTCCTGCGCATTTTCCATATTCATATTGATTATTTCAGTTTTTCCACAATTAATAACCAAACCCACCTTGCGACCTTCACTCACCAAACAGTCCAACACTCTCTGCATCTCTTCTGGCCCATCACAAATCAAAACTATATCATCTGCATAATCTAAATCCAAAAGTTTCCTGTTCTCTCCCAAAGTATACCTGCACCGGTTTCTGTTCCAACGCGTTTCATAATGTAATCAATGACCAATATAAATAGTAAAGGTGATAGAACACCACCTTGAATTACTCCGGACTTGACTTCAAACGAATCACTCAGACAACCATCAACCATCACTTTACAAAATGTGTCCTCATGCATGTTCATAATGACCCTCACAAACTCCTCTGGTATTCCATAATGTCTCATGATCTTCCCCATAGTCTCTCTCGAAACACTATCAAAAGCCTTTTCAAAATCAACAAAACAAAGACTTAACGGTACTCTCATTTCATTAACTTGCTGCATCAAATGCCTAACTATAAAGATCTGATCATTGCAACCACGTCCCTTTCTAAAACCAGCCTGTTCATCCCTCAGAATACCCTCAACCACCGGCTCCAACCTATTTAACAACACTCTACTGAAAACTTTCAAAGCTATCGGTGACAAAGAGATTCCCCTCCAATTACCACATTCACTCAGGTCTCCCTTCTTCGGAACTTTAACAATTACACCATTCTTCCAAACTGATGGTAGTAACCCCGTCACCCATATCTTATTGAATAGCTTGGTCAAGATCATTATTAATCTATCCCCCTCCACTTTAAACATTTCCGGAAATAAACCATCCTCCCCTGGTGCCTTATTATTCTTTAACTGTTTTACTGCTTTCTCCACTTCTGCAAGCCTCAACTCTCCTGTTTCTATATTTAAATCTTCCTGAGCAGACGGTATATCCTCTTCTGGTGGTATTGGTCTATTAAGAACTGTCTCAAAATGCTCTTTCCATCTATTTTTAATATCTCCATCTTTGGTCAATAAATTTCCTTCCCTGTCTCTAACTGGTATTTCCTTGCGTTTACCTGCATTACCACTCAGTTCTCTAATCGATTCATATGCTATTCTTTGACTCTGTCCATCATTTTTGTTTATTAAGATTTCAGTCTCTGCAACCTTTTCATCCACACATCTTCTTTTATCTCTCCTAGCTAACCTTCTTACTTCTGAATTCAAACTCCAGTACGCAGCTCTTGCTAATTCAATCTCTTGTTCATCAACGCATTGCATCTCACTCCTCAATTTAGCCTCACCTCTCTTTTTTATCATATCCCACGTTTCCTCTGACATCCATTTCTTTCTCCTGAATCTATGTCTCCTTCCAATCGTACATTCAGCAGTCTCATGCAAAACTTTGTTCACATCCTCCCACATCTCATCTACACTTCTCTCCCCCTCTTCCAACGTTTCCAACACCAATATTCATGACTATTAATTTGCAGTATCATGCTTGGTGTTTCAAACTTCGTTTTCTTTGGTTTCGTCTGTCAAGTTGGGGTTGTTGAGTGGGTCGGTGACGCTGGGTTGGTTGTTGCCATTGGTGGTGGGGCGTTTTTTCTTGTTCAGAAGCTTGGTGTCCAAAAATTCATTTACCTGTTGATTGAGTGACCTCTGGAAGAATTGCCATGATTTGGGAGCAATCAGTTTCTCATCAACATCCTCTGGAGTATTGGGACCTGCGTACAAAACGTAATGTTATTAATTCATTTGTATGAAAAAAGTAATATGCTTGTAGCCTTCAAAATTGTCCCTCCCAAAGATTCACGAGAGCAGAAAAGGCGAAAATCGGATAGGATCATTTCGAGTTATCTGGACATACTTCCTTTTAAATAATTGACGTCATGAAAAGAGGAAAAGGCAGACTGTAAAAGGCAGTTCCAGAGCTGACTAGTTGTGTGTAAGGACGAATGGGAATATCAGTTAACATCTACCTAAGAGGGTCAGACAGAATGATGATGAGAGCAAGTAGCTAGATGTGTGCTGTGTGCCCACCGTTATGGGTAAGGAATTGAAGAAAACATTTCAGAAGAACGGCGACTAATATAGCAGCGTTGGTAAGGTGAAAGAAATGCAGTGCTATGGCAATAAAGATGATGGGAGTTGATGAGACGGAAAAACTGGACCATTGTTAAATCGCTGCATGTGGTGAACTCCCCAACCTCACCACACGTGGGGGCTGTACTGCACACAGGGGTGAAGACAACTGATTAGGGTTAAGGTTGGAGTTGGTTCATTATGCCAGACCTTTGAGAGACATGTTTCTTAAAGCAACCACCTGATTCATATTTTAGTCCCTGCCACACATAAAACCTCGTTGTTTCCCACTAATATAGTGTTCTCGGTGTTGCAGTACTCTTCCCACTACCACTCATTCATACAGCTTACCTGGTATACAGTTATATCTTTAAATTCTTTAATCCAGTGACACATTATTTAGTTTTTTCTTGCTACTACCAGATGAATTTAGTTAGATAAAGAGAACACCTTTGTAATGAAGAGATGGGATTAATGTAGATTATCTCTAACTCTTCCAAGCAGCAAAGAGTTCCAATGCTGAATCAAATAGTCAGGGGATAACAAGAGAAAGCAAGAAAAAGCACTCAGAGAGCATTACATCCGCGACCACCAACTGGCTCAAGGATATTGCCTTGTGACCTTGACTTACAAATTGTTCTTACAACTGAATGCCTTCGTTCTTGCTTGACACTTAAATCTTCCAGAAAGTTTGTTTGAAATCAGAACAAAACTTTTTGAGTTGACTTTGCTCTGTATCGTTGGCCTTTGACCTTTCCCTGTGGCCTTGACTTTTGACCCATTGTTTTAAAACAACATTAAGCTCACTTCTTGGCTGATCCTCAACCCTCCCACGAAGTTTGGCTAAAATCGGATCAAAATTGCTTGAGTTATTTTGTTAAGAAGCTAATACACCGGACAACTTGGACCTTGCCCTATGTTCTTGTCAAACTTAAATCACTTCATTCATTCCCAACCATGAACATTTTTCCCAGGTTTTGTCAGAATTTGTTAAAAAGTGATTAAGTTGATTTTGCTGTGACCTTGACTTTTGACTAAGTGTTTTAAAAAACAGGAGGTTTCCTTATGGGCTGTCCCTCCACCATCACACCAAGTTTGGTTAAAATCGATCATTTTATTCACAAACACACACACACACACACACACACACACACACACACACACACACACACACACACACACACACACACACAGGCCAAAACATAGTACCCGCCCTTTCCTCGCAAAATTCTAGAGAAATAAGTTTATTAAAGTGACAGTAAATGAAAGTCATACACTGCATCTGGGATGTACATCCACGAACCAAACTTCACAGACAATCTTTTGCCAGCACTGCGTCCTGCCTCTCACATTTCTTATTTCCCACTCAGACGACAAATAATATCCTTCCATCTCTTAATCTCTCGTGCCCTTCATATTACTATCACATGAAAATAGTTGACGTAACACCTGCCACTGCCACAGCAAGAAGAGTAGTGTTAGCGAACTTTGCTGTTGGGTGTACTTTGCTGATATAGCGTCAATACGAAGTGACGGTATGTAATTAGTGCAGAAATATTATCTATCTATCTGTATATGTCTTATCTTTCAGTCTGTATGTGTCTGTCAGTATGTATGTGTGTATACTTGTATGTATGTATGTATGTACAGTATGTATGTATGTATTTAAAGTAATGGTAACGGCCACAGTAGCAATAGTGCACTACTTTTCATTAAACGGAGCTGCATTGCCAGTGACACTACATCTTGATCCTAGTACAGTAATGGTAGCGGTAGTGCCACTTTTTTCAGCATGCATCGTTTCGTTTCGTTTATAAAGGCTCCAACATGGTTGCATGCGTCGGCCTTGGTCACATAATGGCGGCTGTCCATTCTGCTAGATCTCTGGCAGCCTCCTTATCCAGTCCCTTAGCGCTGAGCTCACACTCTATGGCCTCGTCCCAGGTCTTTTCGGTCTGCCTCTCGCAACCCTGTCCTCAGCTTTAACACTTCTCACTTTTTACGCCCAACTGTCATCTCCCATCTTCTCCACATACCCAAACTATCTCATTCGACCTCTCCTCATCACAACAACATAACACTCCAACCCCATCCTTCCTCTGAACTCATCCATCGTAAATCTAGCTCCCCTCCCCCAGGCCTCGTATTGAAGGACGCACTGCACATTCACCTTATCATTGTCTTTTCTGTACGTTATATATATATATATATATATATATATATATATATATATATATATATATATATATATATATATATATATATATATATACAGGTATGTTGTTTTGGTTTTACGCCCGGTATCCCCGAAGGGCTAAGGCTTTGCCCCTGGGTAGAGGACTTTTGGAATGGAGCGCGTAGCATTTTATGACCGGATGCCCTTCCTGATATCTACCAATGACCCTTGGGTGGATTTGATCCTCTGACCCTTCGGTCAGAGCGGAGCGCTCTAACCCACTGAGCCACGGCTGCTATATACCGGTATATATATATATATATATATATATATATATATATATATATACACAGTAGGTTCGCACAGTGCACGTCATCACAGTGCGCGATTCGCGTTGTGCGCGAGTGACCAAAAATCATAACCAAAAACCCTTGAATGCGCGAGTTTACCACACAGAACGCGAGGCAGAGGCAAGTTGTGGCTCAAAAATGCCATTTTCTATTAGTGCGTGACCACCCCTCACACAGCGTGTCACGTGTCGTCGTGTTGATGCGCAGAAATTTCCGGGCATTCTACTGTGCAGCTTGGGGTACAAGGGAGTGGGCGCGCCATAACAGTCCTGGCTCATGCACTGTGCGGATCTGCTCTCTACAGCTAACCTGTCGTGTACAACGTGTGGTGTTTTTTGTGCTGCTCCATCCTTGCCTGTACTTTGCTGCGCCTTGGAACCCCTGTTATTTAAGGTCATCAGGCCTGTTGTCTACTGTTGTTAAGGTGACTACCCATATTTTTGTTATTGTAGCTATAGCTTTAGTACAATGTCTGAAAAATATGACTTTTATTATGTCTGTAAGGGCAAAAAAATGTCCAGGTATGAGGGGATACCGCCCATATGTAATTATTCCCATAAAATTATGTATTCCTAGTACGCGAATTCCCAGTGCGCGAGGTCGTGGACCGCCCAATCTCTCGCGCACTGTGCGAGCCTACTGTATATATATATATATATAAAATGTGTGTGTGTGTGTGTGTGTGTGTGTGTGTGTGTGTGTGTGTGTGTGTGTGTGGAGATATCACATGAGCACATGATAAATACTACTCGAAGGAAGACATAAAAAACTAGAATACCGAGCATTAGTGTACATCCTGAGGATGATTTGAAATATAGATGAAAGCTCGGTATTCCTGTTTTTCATCTCTTGCTGACAGTGTTATTCATGGATAGATATATAAACAGACAGATAGACAGATAGATATAATTGCTACTCCAGAGCCAGAAGCCTGATAAGTAGAGGAGTCTGCAGTAGATGCTTCCTTACCCGTGAAGGTGGTGACGATGATGGCCACCAGCACACACAGCAGCGACCCCCACACTGAGTTGAGGCAGTCAGACATGCCAAACAGCCACGCACCGCTGGGGCTGGCAGACATGTATAACACTTATCGATATGAATAAGATATTGTGTCGTATTGCACAATTTGATTAAGTAGCATTAACATAATTTCATTAATATCCTTAAATTAATTGTTACCTAATCTTGCAGTACACTGTTCAGTCAGTTTCCAGTTTCATACAAACAGCGAATCTAGGGATCTCCTTTTTTCAGGTCGATATGTTTCATCATACTAACGATTATTCTCCATGATTATTATTTTCCGTTAAAATATTCCATGCGACAGTAGAGGGAAAGACCATGGCCTCAGCCTTTCCTTGAAAAATAAATAAGTAAATAAACAATGGAGGAGAGTCAAAACCTAGCTGGGGAGGGCTTGCCGCCCATACCCCACTGGCATTTACAATTCACTTCACACCGTGCACATTCTGTTGTGGCTGGAGAAAACTGAACCTGGAATTTAGACTGTTTCAAGGACAAGATTTGGCACATTCACACACACACACACACACACACACACACACACACACACACACACACACACACACACACACACACACACACACACACACACACACACAAAGGCGTTCTACGTCCTACGATCCAGGTAGTATTTCAACAGAATCTTCATTTTTGTTAATACTGTACTGTTAATATTACTGTTGTTAAGAATATGGTAGATAGGGGCACCGGCAAATGGTTTTCTGTAAACCAGGAAGCCATTTACTACATTGTGTGGTAATTATATAACCAAAGGACCCCTATAAGGATTTATATCCTGTGAGGGGTTGGAGTTTGTTGCTCACATAATGCCACTCAAGGGAAAAATGACTCACATAATGCCACTCAAGGGCGAGTGAAGCTGGTCACCCTAGCTTTAAATGTCGGGACTGAAAGCTTAGCTCGGGGCTCCTACGTTTCTGATGGAATATGTGACTGGATGATGGATGGTTGGATTAATATTCACCTGCAGCCATAGTGTATTGAGAATAGCAGGTACTCAGTTTTATCGACTGGTAAAAGGAAATCCTCAGAGTTGCTACTTGTGTACTATCTCGTTTTACCTTACCATTAATTCACACAATGAATTCCACAGAATCACGTCTCATGAAAAACCAGAGTTTGTAGGTAACCTTTTGCAATAATTAACCGCAACAAGAGGACCTTAGATACTCACGCAGGAGAGACAGAGTGAGACGGTGTTTGTGTGGCGGTGACACCGGAGGCAAGTGTGGTGGCAGAGGTGGTGATGGTGGAGGGCAGTGTGATGGTGACCGTGGAGGTGGTGGTGAGCAGTGTGGTGTTGGTGATGGTGGTGGTGGTGGTGTTGGTAGTGGTGGCGTTCAAGGCAGGGCAGCCATCTCGGGACAGCGGCAGGTAGGGCGCTTTGGGCATGCTCACCTGACCCGCCGCCAGGATCACGTTCAAGATAACGGACACCATGAACCCTGAGGAAGCTCCCTGAAATGGCACGTTCACCTATTACTGCGTGAAGAAGAAAAAGGAGGAATACAAAGGAAAGCAAACAGCAACAGACCTTATGGTCCATTCGGGACTGCTTGTTACAGAATAGACTATGACTACAAGATCTAACTCTACATGCTGAAGGATAAGGGTAGTAAAGCAAGAAGGCTCTCCCCGCCTCCAAACCCTCCAGGAAAAAGTGCAAAAGACCTCCATGCAGCATGGAAAAACTAATATGGAAATTTCATACGAAAGACCGGAAAGGAAAAGTTACATTCAGTAATACTTTATCTATAAGCTACTAGTTTGAACAGCCAGAAGGAGAAAGTAATAAAATAAACAAATAACTACGACGTGACATTATGTACGGGTACGTTGAGTTAACGGGGCGTCTGTGGACATAGCGTGGAAATTGCACAGTGCACGGCGTGGATGTTCAGGGGTGATGTGGCAGCCTTGCCTGATGCTTTCAAGGTAGGCAGCAGTCAATCAGGCCCCAGTTCCGTTCACTCCAGTGAGACAAGGAACTTTCACATGTGGGACAAGTTCACA
Source organism: Coenobita brevimanus (assembly GCF_032717465.1). Classification (NCBI taxonomy): domain Eukaryota; kingdom Metazoa; phylum Arthropoda; class Malacostraca; order Decapoda; family Coenobitidae; genus Coenobita; species Coenobita brevimanus. The sequence continues at coordinate 64,943,852 of NC_136976.1, forward strand.
AGTTACCTCCTGAAGCAGTGACCCCTGGTATATTAAAAGAATCCCAATGGTGGTCACTTAACTAACAGGGACCCTCAGTGATCCACAGCCCATCACAGGTCGAATGTAAGAGTAGTGACCATTAACTCAGGGCTGTCTGTGCAGATCCTAGTCTGTGCTTATATTACTTTATTTGCACTGAATAAATTGAAATATATATAATGACGTGACGTGACACTATGTGCGGGTACGTTAAGTTTATGGGGTGTCTTGTAGACAGGAGGGGAATGAACTTACATGCAGCTGGTAAAAGTAAGTTATCTGTTCAGAAAAAGAGTCTGCTGAGGATTCTCGTCCAAGCACTTGTCTATTTTGTTTTAAAATGTTTTAATTGAGATACTATTCACGGTATCTGAGGGTAATCTGTTCCAGATATTTACGACTCTGTTGAAGAAGAAGTATTTTGCTTCATGGGATTGGAAATGCTTTCCCATAATTTTGTAGCCATTACTCCTGGTTTGACTCGACTGGTCTATTTCAAAATATTTGTTCATGTCTAAGTTGTCATATCCTTTCATGATTTTGAAAGCTTCAATAAGGTCACCTCTTAACCTGAGTTTCGTTAGGCTAAATAATTTAAGTTCTTCAAGGCGTTCCTCATATGGTTTGTTTCTCAGTCATGGTATCATTTTTGTGATTCTTCGCTGTATTTTCTCTAAATTTTCTATGTCCATTCTGTAGTACGGAGACCAGAATTGCACACAATGCTCGAGATGGGGGCGCACTAGCGAGTTGTACAAGGCAAGTATGACTTTTTCCGATTTAAACGCGAAAGTTCTTCCAATAAAACCCACCAACCTGTTTCCAATTTTAACTCCCTCGGTGCAATGCTTACTCGGTTTTAGGTCATTTGATATTATCACACCAAGATCCTTTTCGTTGTCAGTACTTGATAACTGGATATTATTCATTTTGTAATTCGCATGGACGTTATTTCCAATATGAAATACGTTGCATTTTCTATGTTGAATTTCATTTGCCATTTTTATGGCCAGCTTGCCAAAGTATTAAGGAGGAGGAGGAGGAGGAGCAGCAGCAGCAGCAGCAGCAGCAGCAGCAGCAGGAACAGGAAGAAAGTGAGGATGAGGAGGGAGAGAAAGAGGAGGAGGAAGAGAAGAAGAAGAAGAAGAAGAAGAAGAAGAAGAGGGAGGCCTATCGACTGCAAGAGGGTCGTTAAGATAAAAAAAAAAATGTAGAAAGTCACCATCCACCCCTAAAATACGACACCCAACAATCGAATTTACATCCAAGTTCTCTTTGGTATTCCTGGGTGAACAAGGACTTTTTTTTTATTTTTTATTTTTTTATAGTTTTACGCCGTGTCCCTTTTCTTCGATAAGGGCTAAGGCATTGCCCCTGCGTAGAGGACCTTGGTTTTGGAGTGTGTAGACCGGATGCCCTTCCTGATGTCTACCAGTAACCCTTGGGTGGACTCGAACCTCCGGCCCTTCGGTCAGAGCGCTCTAACCCACTGATCCACGGCTGGTACAACCAGCTAGGCGACAAGAGAGCGCTACCTCTCCCGACAAGGCAGCTTACCTGGGCGCGGTGCGAACTCACGATTCTTCGGTCTCGAACCAGGCACTCTACCACTGAGCCGCCATGCCCCCCACATAGGGAAAACAAACTTTGTCCATGAATCTGACCTGTCAAAGGAATCGAACTCGGGTTTTTCAGTTGCGGGCTGAATATGCTAACTATTATACCACCGACTTCCCCGTGTGAAGATGGGCCTGTGACGCGAAACTAGGGAACTTAAACTTTCTTGGGCCTAAACTGGGTATGGAATTGTTTGGTTATACGAGTACTATTATCCTCACTTACACAGCTACCAAATACTTCACAAAAAAACTACAGTGAATATTGCAAGTGAAAAACACGACAGGAAATTATTCTTTATAATAATTAAATGCTTAGACTTTTTTTTGTAGTAACTGGCGAAGATCCTTCATGAATACACCTTCAAGATTTCGGGGACTTGGATGTTGGGTGAATCAATGTCTGGCCCTTTTCACAGAACATGCTGCTGACAGTTCTATTTTTTTTTCATGTTTTTCTTTCCCTGTTTTCTGGACCTCATTTCCTCCCATCCTTGGGTAGGAAATGAGATCAAGATGAACGTGTGATATTTTAAGGTGATGATTAAACTGTATACGTGGAAAACACTTATAATTCAACATTGCTGGAGTGAATGAACAACAGAAAAATTCCACTTGAGAAATATTATTTGACACACTTGTCTTGCAACTAGCGTTCCTGTATAATTGGATATTGCTGCGTGATTTTGAGACGTGGTTGATTTCTGTATGAAAATGTGCAGTCACTTTCTTTGTTTTCTGGATCCTTCCGCATCCCATCCGAAGGTGCGAAAAAAGGTAAATGATGACAGTGATGATGAAGACGATGATGATTATGGTGATGAATGTATACCTGCCTGTGATGCAGAGTCAAGACTTGGAAGACCTAGCTGTTGTGTAACTACTTATGAACATTTCACTAGAAGCGTTTTTTAAAACTATTCTCATGCCTTTGTGCTGCCTTTTTATTCTGGATCCTACGTAACTGTTTATGTGCACTTCATTAGACGCGTTTTTTTTACCATTCTCTTGCTTTTGTGCTGTTTCTTTGATTCTGGATCCTGTGCAACCCCATCTTCTGGGTGGGAATTAGAGATGTAAAGATGATGATGATGATGATGGTGATGACACAATCCCTGTTCCTGATATAAATTCATATACTAATTTCATTGCAATTTAATACTGGAGTTTGCTGCCGGAGCATGTATCCGGCTTAGAGAAGATGGACGTCCCTGCCCTACATAGTTGCGGGTCACCCTTCAGCAAGGTGTAGCGGCCGTTAGCCTACCAAAAAGGTAGTAGGTGGATGGTTGCCATCATCTCGGGAGGTACTACCATGGGAGTGACGTGGGGCCAAGGCTCGGTATCTGGCCTTGCACAGCACTCCAAGGCGGGGAACTTAACTAAACTTTGCCAAGTGGTCAAAGCTTGGACTGAGACTACTACTAATACATAATCCTACACAGCTTGTCTTCCTGGGGCTATGCCTCCTTTATTTTTCCTTCACCAAGCCATGTGGAAGGACCCTATTCCGACCGTGGGAAGGCGCTGTCTGTCACAGAAAGGTGGCTATTTGCTTGTGGTCGATAGGTCTGCTCGGCCAGACAGACTGGGATAGAGCAACAACAACAATATAAACAACTGTAACGTATAAATACTAACAACCACAATTAAATTCTCACATTCAGCAGCAAGCACATTTAACAAAAGTAAGGAATGTTGGCTGGCATTCTAATGATGACAGTTTATTGCCAGCCTTTCACAACCACCTGTCAAGTCCTGTCACCTGTCACTGTCCTGGGTAGTGGGTGGGTAGGGGGGAGCTGGTGGTGTTTTAGATAACACGTCCGAATCGCTACATCAAGAACCTGAGTTCGAATGATTTACGTGTCTTTGGAGATAACGTAACACCTTTTCCTAAGCAATTCATTTCCTCTGCCAAGGAGGCTATGTTTTACCCCTCGTTGGTTTGTTTGTCTGTTAGCAGGATTACTCAAAGTGTCATCAAAGGATTTTGTTGAAACTTTGTGGAAGGGTGGGCCGTGGTCCATGGAAGAAATGGTTAAATTTAGGGCTGGGTCAGGATGAGGATCCGGAGTATCCCCCTCAGTATCTCCAAAAGTCCTCAATGAAATTCAATGAAATATTGTGAGAAGGTGGGCCATGGACCAAGAAAGAATTGAGATCCGGATCCGGATCCTATATACACAGAACCGGATCCGGAATTACTCAAAAAGTTATGAACGGATTTTAATGAAATTATGTGGAAAGGTGGGCCATGGGCCAAGGAAGAAATGGTAAAATTTGGATCCGGATCCGGAGTATCCCGCACAATATCTCCAAAAGTTCTCAGTGAATTTCAATGAAACTTTTGTGGAAAGGTGGGCCATGGACCAAGAAAGAATTGAATAATTTTTGTGGCGGATCCGGATCCGGATCCTTTTTAATGGAAATTGCATTGGCGGAGGTAAGCGTTTTCTGAGCGCTTTCTAGTTCTGTATAGTATCTTCTCTGTTACTGATGCAGTCTATGCCCATATTAAAACGGTATGAATAACATACAAGAGAATGCTAAGATGCAGTATGCAGAATAAATCACTAAGGAAGAGATGTCACGAAACCTCCAGTTCCCCTTACGATACGGCTATGTCCCACCTTACCCATGTACAGCTTCAGTTAACTGGGTGATGGCACATTAATATCTCATTCTGCAAGTATCACAATAGTCTTGCTCAAGTAATAATAGGCTTTGTGATCGAAACTTATCAGATGTTATCAATCATCATCATCGTCATCATCATCATCATCATCGTATACTAATTTTCCATATTCTGTTGTTTTTGTTGTTCTTGTCGTTCTAGACTCAGCTCGATGGGTAGCCTCCAGAAACAAGCAAAGGAAAATAAAATGGAGAAACTGTCAAGAGTGCTCGGTGGAATAAGCAGTTCATCCATCCGCTTATTTATCATCCAAGTCTTTAACTCTTTCTCTGCCAACCACCTACTTTACAGTTTATTTCGATTAACGACAAACAATTCTATGATGCTCTAGAACTGTTGAATACTGTCACTATTGCTTTTACCGGGAATGAAGAACTGCACGTTTTATCCCAACTTTCGGCGCATGATTTAACTTTGCTCACACAGACTCGGATCAGTCAGAGGATTAGAATTCATAGCTGCAGCTCACAGATTACACCGTTCACATTTTGCCTCATGTTTGCGTTTTCATAACACCACTGTGATACAGCATCTTAACTTTTTCGCCTTCAGTGGACGCATTACGTTGCATTTTACTCATGGTACCACAAGACAGTTTTGTGTAGCTGAAGGGAATTCTTGTAGTTAGCTAGTTGAAAAATACCTGCTAACCTTTGGACGTCTAGAATTTTCCCTGGTTGAATAAAATGGTCTGGATTTAGAGTGATTAAAATACCCAAGTGAGTCAAATGAGCAGGAGCATGTTAATATCAGCTGTCGATTTAAAGATGAGAGCAACGCTTGTCGTGTGTTCCTCCACGTGTAATTCATCTGCTTATTTCTGTCTTTTGCACATTTTTGTCTGACTCACAAAACGCTAGGCATATGCGAGCACGGCGAGCTAATGTGTTGTTGGGGAAAACTGAAATAAAGCATCACTGAGCTCAAACCATTATTCTTACAGTGCCCATTTCATACGAGGCACACTCCTTACAGCCCCTTCCCACCCCAGTCACAGTTCCAGCCCATCGCACTCGTTTCTTTGACTCTCCCACCCTTCACCTCTTTCATTCTTCGAGTATATTTTGAAATAACCCTTCATTGTACTAAGGTCACTAAATCTACAACACCCATTTTCACAGGGCATACTTTCCTCTTCTAACATCACCCCCCACTACTTCCCAGTCCATCTCATACATTCCTGTGCTTACTACACCCATTTTTTTTTTTTTTTTAACGCCCCCATCTCCCTCTTTTACGATTTCATGCCTCGCCGCAAGACATGTAGTCACTGAGCACTTTCTTTTATCGTTCAAGTAAAAAGAAATAAGATAAAAGTAAATAATACCAGTAATTCCATTGTACTAACCTTATAGCCGACCCACGGGAGGTAGACAGCGACGAGGAAGAGCCCAATGAGAGGCCCTGCTATCGCTCCGTTGATGGCCAGCACTGTGCGTAGGAATGACCGGCCCATCTGCGACACCGCCAGACCCAGCACGATGCCCAGCACACCCGTAGCCAGCACTGCAACACCAGCAGTGCGTGTGTGTATGTGTGTGTATGTGTGTGATAGAGAGCAACATTTATCTTTGCCAGGCTTCCCAATAGATAACACCAGCGGCATATAATTTTATATTCACATCCTGACATGTTCGGCGAAAACCTGTATCTGAACACTTTCCCCGGTATTGTCTCATATGGTTATTTCATTGTGGCTTACGGCGATTTTTTTTTTTTTTTTTTTTTTGTAGCACTGAGAAAAGGGGAGCATTATTTCATTTTATCCGTGCGTTATCGCTAGCAAAAAGGCATACAGACTGACAAATAGACAAACAAGCCACGCTCAGAGCAACACTCTTCCCCACGTTGGAGATCGGGAAACGAAGGCGGCATAACTAATACTAAACTGCTGTGAACTTACCTATCACCTTTTGCAGGCCGCCTACTTTAACATCACTCCAGTTTCTGAAGTAGGTCAAGTTCTTAAGGAAGTCCTCCCACAGTAATGCTGTCATGGAGTTCAGCTGGGTCGACACAGAGCTGTTGAAGAACGTATGTAAGTGGTAAGATGTATTATGAAGTTTCGTGTTAAGATGCATTCAAGAATAAAGCGAATTTTATAGAGAAGCTTAAGCTTACCTGAGCACAGCGGCGTACACAGCTGCTACAAACAGGCCAGCCAGCCCTGGAATTTTTGTGAGCTCCTGAGTGACGTAAATGACCGCTATAAACGCTGAGTCCAGAGGAACCTTCGTGGCTGTGAGTGGGTCGCAGTGTTCGTACTGAGCAAACATCACCAGGCCGGAGAGGTTGATCAGACCTCTTAGCACCACCATTCCGATGGCGGCATAATACAGAACCCTGAAATTAGAAGCACTCGGTGAGAGTACACACACACACACACACACACACACACACACACACACACACACACACACACACACACACACACACACACACACACCATAGTACATAGTTTCTGTTCTCGCTTTCTCGTCTTGGTAGGGTCGATCTGTGCTTCAACTGTTCTTCCACCCCCCATCCCCACCCGAGTATTGCACACCAGAGCGTCTAAGCAAAGGAGACAGTGCTCGGCAGTACTAGGAAGTTGATATTAAACCTCCTGGGACAAGAGGAGAGGAAACACGAGTTATGATGGCGTGGGAGGGAGATATGGAGAGAACAGACCTCTGATACAGTTTCTCAGGGTGGGAAAGTGAAGCACCGGGGAAGTACCAGCATAGGGAATGTAAGGTGATATCACAAGGAGTAGCCAGGCTAACAGCAGTGTTCTTATATCAGTCACTGGTAGGAGATACAGCAGTTTTTTGCTATGGCGGTAGTGGTGCATCACTTATTTTTTCCTAGAGACGCCGTGTTCCCGCAGCATTTGCCGTCAATGGCAGTAGCTGCATAAATCTGCCGCATTGAGTCTGCTGTAAACTGATCACTTGTTGGGATGTATCGGTACCATCTCGTCTTTCGTAATAAAGTCGGCAAACTACATGTCAGTGGCTCTCCTGATGATCATTATAATATGAAATTCTGGGGTTAATACAAGTTTCGTAAGGCTGCACTTTGCTATGTGGCAGTGACTCTGTACCATTCGTTAGCAGGAGACACAACAGTTTCACACTGACCATAACTAGCAGATCTCCGAGCAACACGGGAGTTATATCACATCAGTCATTTATAGTAACTGCCGAGCATTGACGGTAATATATGGCAGGAGACACTGCCAACAACGTGATACAGTCTTGATCATTAACAGCTTATACAGGGTGTAACAGAAGGTTTTGTCATAACTTCACAGGGTGAATAATTGGGTTAATACAAATATGAAATGTTATATGACTATTTGTGTTATTTTCAATAGTAACAAAGTTATGGCATTGGAAGGTAGACTACAGGTAAAACAGGTAGAGGAAAACACACACGTAACACCAAGCTTTATTGTAACACACGTGTATGGGTTTTATAGTCTTATGGAAGAGTTAGTTAAGTAGGTGTTCAAAGTGGCCACCATCTTCTTGCATACACATCTCAGCACGGTGCAACATCGACCTTGTAACAGTGTGGATAACAGCAGGGTCATTCACACGTGTAGCTGCATCAAATATCCGACGTACTAGATCATCTCGTGTGTCTACTGGACGTTCATACACCAGCTCCGTCATGTATCCCCATACTTGGAAGTCTAAAGGGGTGAGGTCTGGGGAACGTGGTGGCCAACTCACTGGGCCACCACGGCCAATCCATCGGCAAGGAAAGTGTTGGTCTAGGTAATTCCTCACGATTAATGCGTAATGTGCGGGTGCTCCATCATGCTGGACGTACATCTGTGCTCGTGTTTGTAGTGGAACATCCTCAAGAAGGGCTGGCAACTCATGTTCCACAAACTGTGCGTAAACGCGTCCTGTCAGACGCTCCCGCATGATGAATGGTCCAATTAACTGGTTTCCAATGACACCACACCACACATTCACAGAAAAATGGCGTTGGTGATTACGTTGGACTATTGAATGCGGATTATCATGCGCCCAAACATGAGAGTTCCTAGTATTATGAACTCCCTCACGGGTGAACTGCGCCTCATCAGTAAATAAAGTGTAGGGGGACTGTTGATGGTGTGCAAAAACCACCGACAAAACTCTAGTCGCCTATCCATGTCTGCAGGTTCCAGGTGTTGTACACGTTGAATATGATATAGATACAGTTCCTCACTGTGCAGTGTTCGCCAAACAGTCCTATGCGATGTGTGTAGACGGGCAGCAAGTCGTCGGGTACTGGTTCGTGGATCACGCTCTATCATTCGCATAATGTGCCTCCTCTGTGCCCGATTTCTTTGTCGGGGACGTTCCACAAATCTCCCCGCACCAGGAACCAATCCAGACTCTCGCAACATTTGATGGACATTATTAAACACTCGTCGATCAGGAGTTCGTCGTCCTGGAAACCGTCGTCGATATTCTTCAACGGCTGCAACCGCATTCCCATCACAAAACCCACAAATATAGTGCATATCTGTGTATTCCACGTTCGTAAACAAAAATGGCATCTCCAAGACTACTGTCAGTCAAGTTGAACCAGTTCCTGACTGTGACCAAACTCTGTGGTACTGAGATGATGTAGTTCATTACTAAAGCTTCATGACTCGTACTGATGTGATCAGTGATTCGAATACATGGTTCACACAGTCAGTGAAACACAGTTTTCCCACAAAATGTGTTATACCTTGGTGCTACTTACATGTGTGGTTTACTGTACCTTCCTTACCTGTAAGCCACATTCCAGTGCCATAACTTTATTACTATTGAAAATAACACAAATAGTCATATAACATATCATACTTGTATTAACCCAATTATTCACCCTGTGAAGTTATGACATAACCTTCTGTTACACCCTGTATAACGGTCCCACAGTGGCCACTATACCTGTGTCACATTGACAGTTACTCTAAAGACACCAGTGGTCACACGTTACTTACCGGCCAGCAACTTCGCAGTCCCCTACTGTTGACCGTCAATATGAACTGGTCACATTCAGATGCAGAGAAAGTCATTAAAAGCAGAATCAGACAGCAAATCGAGTGCTACCCCACACTGATCTCATGCTAAAAAATATATAAAAAACATAAAATGAAAGAATGCTACGTTACATTAGATTCCCGGTCCAACAGAGAACCATTTCACTGCCAACATATGGAAGACCACCGAACGGCAATGACGTCCAACCAGATACCATAACTGAAGAAAACCGTCATCCTCTTTGTAATAACTAAGGTTTTACCAGACACCAACTAACGTGAGGAGGCCGCCACACTCCCTTCAAAACCAGGGGTGGTATTCACAAACATACGATTGATTCCCCGTCGTAACTTACGTATGTTTTTACGGGAGGAACTAGACGAAGAAAGATTTTCACTTCTTTCCCTGATCTACAGAACACAGATACTCCCTCCTACAGTAATCTTCGCCTAGTCACTAAGATAAATTGATGAAGTTAGAACAGGACAGAGAGGGAGATTCTACAGCCTCCTTGTTCTTCCTGCAGATCAGAACTGAATTACGACAGGGAATTGATCGTAAGTGTACTTATGTATCCCGGTCCAGGGCTCGGATTGTCAAAGATATTAACGATCGCTTCCCTGCCATAACTCAGACTTGTTTTGTTTTGTCTTTATTTTTTTTTTCCAGGAGGAACTAGACAAACAGTAAAATTTGCACCCTCCCTTCCCTGTATTTCCAGAAGAAAGCACATAACCTGTAGTTTTCGTCTCATAGTTAAGATTATTATTTTTTTTTTTTCTGTCGGAGGAACAGTAGATATAGGAAAGCGGTGTAATTTCTTGTCCTTGTTCTTCCTACGAAAAACAAAATCTAAGCTACGACCGGGAATCACTTGCAAATATGTTCGTGAATCCCACTCCAGGATCACTTCGGGCTTTTAAAAACTTGTTCCAAGACGATATAAGGCCTCTCAGAGCTCACCACTCCTTGACACCTTCACTGATTTTTTTTTCTGTGCTTTATTCATGTTGCTGCCAGACGATTTACTTTAGCCAAGAAGAGCTTCCTAAATATGAAGGGTTAGATCTTTCATTGCGAAGACGTAGATTCTATTTTAGCCAATTCTTTCTATCGCCGAGACGATTATATTCACGTTTGCACAGATTTTCGTACATGGAAGGGTTAGATAGGGCGCTCATGAACTCCCGCACTATATGGGAGCTTTAGTAAGTTGAAAGAATCGTCTGGTAACAAGAAGAATGAATTGAAATGACGTCTTTGAGCAGAAGGAGTTAAAGAATTTTATGTCTGACCCCTCCAGTTCGAAGATTCTATCCTAAATAGAGTAAAATCGTCAGTAGTCAGCAAAACTAAATGGATATAACATCCTTGGGTAGGAGGACATAATGTGATATTTGTTACTTTGTTGTATATCGTAACTCTGATTATGTCATGTGCAGTACCTTATGATTACTGTTCATACGGATATATTGCTACATGTGTATTAAATAAATAAATAAAAAACTATCATTTTTCCTTTTTGAGTTGCTTGACTGTACCCATAAATGACACTTTCTCAATGATTTTTCGCTGAATAATCTAATCTAAGAGTAATTATGGGCAGTGCGCGACACCAAAGAACAATGCACCTCAGACGTGGCATTCTCTGCATCTCTGTTATTCCGAGTAATCTTAATCTTCCTGTTCTTACTTATCATCAATACCGTATAGTTTGTACGCAGTGAAGCCGTGTTTGAATTTATGTATGTCACAGACGGGACTAGAAAGATGAACATGAGTTAGGGCCTCGTTACTCTAAGGCCGGAATCGAACAAATTTAAATGCATTACAGAATTGTGTAGGTCTGGGGGGTTGGAGGTGTGGAGGAACCCCCCATATCATAAGGCCACGTTTTGGTCATTCCCTTTATTTTTTTCATTTATAGTTATTTTTATTGATTGCCATGTACAGGTGCGGACAAAAAAACCTTAACCCGGATACACATGAACTGGGTAATTTCTGGCCGACGAATTGCAGTGGGGAGAGTGGGAGATGTGGTATCAGGTGGGAGTATACGTGAGGGTAAAGTCCCATACCTTTTTTTTTTACTCTGACTTGGCCTAAACTTGCCATCTTTCCATCCTGAATACTGGGTTGTAAAAATATATTAATACTAAAATATGGTGCTAGTTTTGAAGAAGCGCTATGGAAAGGCAGCTGAGTCATACAGTTGCCTTATTCTGTCACTGAGCTTCGTGAAGTAAGCTGCAAAAGGTCATAAATCTAGGCCAGGTTAAGGTGAAAGGACTGTACCACTCTCCTACCCATATCACCGTAAATTATCAATAGGAAATGACCCAGTGTTTGTGCGACCCAGACTAAGGCAGTGTGTGTGTGTGTGTGTGTGTGTGTGTGTGTGTGTGTGTGTGTGTGTGTGTGTGTGTGTGTGTGTGTGTGTGTGTGTGTGTGTGTGTGTGTGTGTGTGTGTGTGTGTGTGTGTGTGTGTGTGTGTGTGTGTGTGTGTGTGTGTGTGTGTACATTATTCTAGGTTTGTATTTTGGAATGGCCAGATCGTGCCGCGGTGAAACGGGATTCCTTTAATCGACAACGTTTACCCCAATGATACATGGTCGGTTAGTCTGCGTCACAATTTATGCCGTATTATTAAAGCCGAGTCCAAAGGTGTATGTAAACCCCGCCTTTGTGACGGCCGTTTCTGGAACACATACAACTGTTAGGTGTAATCAGACTGTATATCCTGCATTCCAGAGTGTAGTCACCAGCGGCGCAGAGAGGGCAGACATTCTCATCACGGGCTTCAGAGATTATAGCACACACACACACACACACACACACACACACACACACACACACACACACACACACACACACACACACACACACACACACACACACACACACACACAAAGAGGCTGGTTGTTCATACGTTCGCGCTCTCAGTTTTAATATGACGACTCTGTGTCTAACTCCAGCTTCAGTAAGACTGTTCCAGGTATAAGACAATGCCCCAAGTAGTAAGACAGTGCCCTATGTAGTAAGACAATGCTCTAAGTAGTAAATCAATGCCCCAAGTATAGTAAGACAATGTCCCTAATAGTAAGACAATGTCCCAAGTAGTAAGACAATGCCCTAAGTAGCCTACTCACCACTGGGACTCTCGGACGGAACCGGTGCTGAAGCAACGTTGTGTCTGGCTTTGGTTGACGCCGTAGGTCCCCAGAGCGAAAAAGAACCCCAGGATCATGCAGAGCCAGAAGCTGTACCTCTGATATGGGTCCAGGCTCATGCTGTCCGTCAGTCACCACACAGAATAGAATTAATACTCTATACTACTTTTATTCTAAATTGGCCTAAAGTTTCCTTCTCTCTGTCTTCAATGATGAGTTGTGACAGCATATTGATACTTGAATATGATGCTGATCACGAAAAAAAAGAAAAAAAAAATGTCGGGATAATTTGTATTGTCTTATTTTGTCTTAAATATATATGAGTCTTATAGATACATCAGCAAGGATCATCTCCTGTTATAGCTTTTAGTATCTTATTTTTTTCATGGTATGTATCTAATGTATAGATCTAAAATTCATGACATTTACAATTCCTGGCTGCAGCATTTATCATCATATTTACCATCATAGGCCCATTAGCTCCATATTTTTAAAATAATCATTCTAATGTAAAGTAATAATGAAGAATGAGATATTAACCAGGTGAGTGTATGTGCGTGAAGTGAAGCAGGGGAGCAAAAGGAGAAGACCGAGTTTTAGATGGCGGGATGGGGTGGAGAGGTATATGAATGAGGGGTGTAAAGCGAAGAGAGGACCGGGTGACATGGAAGAGACATGCTTGCCGCCACCCCTTCCAGGATGAAGATTTCAGACTATTGTCAGAAATAGAAGATAGGTGGGAGAAACAGTGATTCAGGTTGGTGAGAATTAACACTGCGGATGGGGTCTTAATACTCGCCACACTTGCTGCAGGTACTCACTTGAATAATTCTATCCTGCCTTTGTGGTAGGCGACATCAATGATGTTGTCGAGGCCGCCGTGTGCCATTGACCCCTGGATGACGATGGCCAGCACTCCCGCCACCATCACCAGCGACTGTAGCACGTCCGTGTACACCACCGCCTTTACCCCGCCCTGTGTAGTACACTGCATGTTAGTTCTGGCATCGTTACCTCCGTCTTCACTTTGTACAGAAGGCTAGTATTATTTGTTGAGCTACGGTGTCCCGATTCTAGAGTCCGAGACTATAACCTGACAGGCTTTGGAGTGGACCTTGTATTATGTCCTTTCAAACGATTTTATATGTTCACATTCTGTCGGCTCTTGAACACAAACATAGCTAATGCAACACTTCCACTTCCATGTGCATCAGTCTTCCTATGGGCACTCCTTCCCCTTTCGTACTTTGCTAGCATGGGAAGGGTTAAGTCTGATCACCACCCTCCCTCCGATGAGAGAGTTCGGTCCTACAGAGGATCTAAGATGGATTGATGCGATATAGATACATACACAAATACTGTATCACAAATTAATCTCTCTCTCTCTCTCTCTCTCTCTCTCTCTCTCTCTTGGGGGCGCGGTAGCACAGTGGTAGCGCCCTGAGCTTGTGATCGGGAGGTCGCAAGTTCGAGCCTCGCCCGGGCTACCGTTGCCGCGAGGGGTAGCGCCCTCCTGTAACCCAGCGGGGCTATATGGCCTTAGTTGCCTAGCTCGGGGAATTCATTTCTCCATTTTTTTTTCTCTCTCTCTCTCTCTCACACACACACACACACACACACACACACACACACACTTTTAATATGCATTCTAAGTATCCCTTGAAATGGCAGTGGTTGTGAGAGTGAAACTTCCTCAGCCGCTGTTACGCAGCTACGAGATAGGAATGAAGCAACACGACCCCAGTCAGTGTTGCTGCATTGTTTAGTGTGTCTCTCTTTCTGTTGTATTTAGTAGTCACTCTTTTTATCATCTAATCCATTCCTATGATCAATACAGATAAGTATTGGGATTATAATAAGCTACAGTTAAATTCATTCTTTCACTCTCAGTAAATTATATTAATTTATCTCCCACGTACACTGCACGTATGCAATGATTATCTCATACTTCCACAAAACATTAATTGCACTCTTTTCATAATCAAAGACATCTTTAAAAACACAAATGTAATATACACGATCAATACTGGTAATGACTAAGTTTTTATTTTGGTGCTGTTCATCTTACGACAGCGGAGTAGAGAGTGCATGCGACTCCTATGATGATGATGTTTGAGGAGATAGGTAGGCCGATGAAAGCCTTGAGGGCGATGGATGGCGGGTAGAGCAGAAACCCAATGAACATGTAGCCACCCAGCAGCTGCAGCAGCACCGTCGCCTGACGCAGCCTCTTGGACTTGAATCGGTCTTCCACATACTGCAATACACAACAGGCTGCATGTAACCTAGTGCTTGGTAGTATACCGTGGTGTCTGTGAGCCAGGACACAGCTGTATGTCTACCGAGTTTCTTGGAATATAACATGAATGAAATGTATCGTAATATGATGTCATTAACCTCTTCAAAAGAAAACCCTGGGGGTAGGGGTGTGAGGGGAAACTAGGCACTGAACATATATACCCAGTTACCGAAACTGTACGAGTTAGAGATACCACTGTACCGACTCATTGGTGAATCTCCGTGCACGTCTCGCCTGAATGTGGATTAGTATCACTATCCCAGACTGAGACGTCATGGCAACGAGTCGGAAAATGGCCTCGCTTTTTTGAAGAAGAGTCCAGTCTACCCTTATAGGGAACACCTAGTCATTTGTAAACCACTGGCATCCATTCAGTTAACAATGCTACTGTCTCTTGCTCATACTTGTGTAGACTGCTTTCACGCAAGCCAAGAGTTCTGAGCTGCAATATTTTAAAGCAAAGGAGATGAGTTATGAATTCTATGAAACCACTGAATATAATTTTGTCCAACCTGACACGTCGTCTGAGGACATTTGATACAGAAGGGTCGTTATATCTATGCAAAAATACTCTTGATATATCATACATATCTTACGACGGTGCAGCTATGGCAGTTCCGTTCATCTTACAGTGGCTGTTTTGCCGAGCTTACCTATTTGTAATTATTTTGAAAAAGAAGGCTCTCTTACTGTGCATACATTCTGGTCTCACGGCACAAGTCTGCACGCCGTTGAATAAGGGAGGTAAGATATTCATTCCTAATGGGTAAGAATGAATAAAGCCCAGCACACCCAAGGTCCAGTATACTTGGCCGTGAGTACACCCAGCTGTTGGTCTTTCTCTCTCTGTTGCTCAAAAGAAGAATGCTTTCCCCCTAGATTAAGAACTATTGCATGTTTCCTGTGCACCAGGAAACCATTTACTACACTGGGTGGTAACCATATAACCAAATTTTGGCGCCTGGTGGTTTAGTGGGTAATTATTGCGCTCCAGTCGGACTGAGCCGGAGAAGGTTTATATCCAAGGGATGGTTGGGGTTGATTGCTCATGTAATGCCACTCGGGGATGAGTGAGGCTGGTCACTCTCATCTTAAATTTAGGGACCAACTGCCTAGCCCCGGGCTCCTACGCTCCTCATGGGGCAATGTAGGATTGGATGATGGATGGATGGATGGCATGACGACAAGGTGTTATGAAATTTGGAACGTTATGAAATTCGGGATGTCATTAACACTTTCATGATTTGGATAATTCTCGTATTCAATTCAGCTAACGCCAGTCTGTTTTATTAGTTGGAGGGTGCATCATAGAAGCATGAGAATTACTGCTGGTACCGTTAACCCTCACAAGTGGAACAAGTTTAGTATTCCATTCCAGCTAATATCAAACGACTTCATTCAGCTGAGGGTGCGTTATCGGAGCATGCAAGTGTTATGAGTATCTCCAGTGATTCACGCAGAGGCAGGCAAGAAGGAGGGGGGGGGGGAATAGTGAATGTCAAGAGGGCCTCCTATAAATCGCTTACTGTGTTACTATAATCATATGCCAGTATAATATACAATATATTTTTTAAAATCATCATCGTCATCCTATTTTCACATGGAGTTTGATACCTCGGACAAGGGTCTTTATCTGAAGAGGCATGACTGTAGGAAAAAAGGTGATTGGCGGTTTACTGGCCTTCATAAGAAAAAGAGGACTGAATATAGGTTGCAAAAGGATTATACATTGTGTTAATGTCCACATTAACTTATACGTTAACTTTGGTTTAGCGTAAGTGTAAAAAGCCAGTCAGGTCAGGTGCGGGTAAGGGGATGGGTCTGTTATGATGTGGCAGGGGTAAACCAGTTCTGCTGTCGGGCCCTGCTGCGGATGTCACTGATTGCATTGCGCAGTTGACCCTTGTGCGGTGTGATGCGGTGAGGATCTGTCCGTTCTCCCCTTTGGGGCTAAGATGCGAATGAATGTGTTTGAATGGATGAGTAAATGGAGAGTGAGTCGTCCTGTCTCGGCTACCTCCCTTCCTTGGGGGAAGCAGCCTAGGTATATAGATAGATAGATAGTAAAAAGCCAAGACATCAGTGGAAATGGGACTGGTGAGGAATGCTTGTGGTTTGCACAGGGTGGTTAGAATAAGAAACAGAGCATTGTGAAAGATGTGCAATAAGGGTACCTAATGACATAAGGCGAGAAGAGAGTGTTCTGATGGTGTGGGAATTTGGAGAGAATGGGTATAGACAGTGTTGAAATGGTATATGGGAGTGAGTCTGAAGATGGGAGATGGTGAGATAGGCGAAGAAGAAAGTCAATAGACACTGTAACCAAGTGTGTGAGAGAGTGAAGTGTGAATGCTGAGGAAGCTAAAATATTCTGACAAAGGATTTAAATAAATGGATGAAATACGTGAGGAAAACCAAGTGACAAAGGTTTAGCACCCCTCTTTTAATACTGTGACATATTCCGAATAATTTGTATAATTTGAAGTACCTTCATATATGTGAGAAAACGTGGCTATTTCAGCAAAACTACTGGAGATAAATATGAACAAAGAGTGGATGAAATCTTCATTTACTGGCCAGTCTAAATTGGCAACTGCGAACGCATGAAACAGACACCGTCTTAGTCCCTGCACATAACTGTTGAGTTGCTTCTAAATGACAGGTTACAGTGGTGGGAGTGGTGGCGCAGCAGTACTGTCACCAACAACCTACACCTACTACCACTCCTCTCATCTCTCCACTCCATCTAGTTAGCCAGAAACAATCCAGATCTTATGTATAAGGGCTAAAACTATGTCTCTGCATTATGTGTTCATAGCTGTGCATGGAATTTCCATAAATGAATGAGATAATTTCAATATAAAAGGAAGAGAAGAAGTCTAACCTGGAAAAGTGAGACCATTTTGAGTGGATACAAGATAGGGATGAATATCTTAGCAACGATGAATAGTCCCAGCATAATGCCGGCATCCATGATCCACAATTGTGTCCCGTAGGCGTACATTTCCCCAGCGTTGCCCATGATAGTAACAGCCGAGACGGTGCCCACCATCATGCTCATGGCCAGCGGCAGTGGGTTCATGGACCGTCCCCCCAGCAGATACTCCAGGGGCGTGGATCTTCTGCCTTTAACGCCGTAATACATCCCAATGGCGGCGCTGGCCAACAGGGATAGCACCAACAAAACAATGTCCACCGTCCCCAGCCCCATCTTGGTTGTGTTAGTGTCAAAAACAATGCGTCATGCCACACAGGGTACACCACCTACTCTACTGCCACTACAGTAGCACCACAGTATTGGTAATCATTGCGCCACTACACTTTCATTGCAACAGTCACTAACTAAACGCTCTCACAATCACCACCACCAGATGATAGCATCAGAGGGGTACCATGATTTTTTTTTTTTTTAAATCTAAACTGTAACAGTCAGGTGTGAAATGCGGTGAAGATGCGTCCCTTAACACCTCCCTCAGACTTATTCTTCTACCTGAACGATACTGCTACGCACCGGTCTCGTCACAGTGTTGCTCAATACTTTTTACCCAGCTCTTATCAGGATCAAGCGTGGATCACGCATGAAATCCCTAATCTGTTACGTATAAGATTAGTGTTCAGCTAAAATATTGTCTACCAGTTTTCAAGTTTGATTTTACTACACTGTTGAATATTTTACAACGGACAATGACTTTAAGTGTGTAAACCACGACGACGTGCTTGTGGGCGAACAAGAGTCGTAACTAGCACTGGGTATGGAAGAAGAGAGAGTGGATGACGTCAGAGCAAGAGGATATCCGTTGGATAAGACTGTGAGAGTGGCCAGTTAAAGAGAAATGTGTGTTTATTGTAGTGGGACTAAAGCAAAGCAAAGCTTTACTCGCCACAGGGAAAATCCTCTAGGTCATAAAGTTAGCAGATGCACAGCTCTAAGCTTGCGATATGAAACAGGAAAATTATATTATTTCTGCTAGATACAGTTAAAAATGTATTTGTATCTTTTCATGTTTATCAGTTCTGTTATGTGTGGTACAGCATCCCACGGCATTCTGTTGAACTGAGATAGTGTACGAGTACTAACCCAGTCCGATAGGGCATTGTGTATTGTGTTCTCGCTGTTTTTAGAAGATTTTATTTATAAGACACTTTCCGAACAGGAATAGTTAGATACAGCATTCATTAACACTTTCAGTGTGAGAGGTCTTTCTTAGCTAAGTAAAATCACCTGAAGGCAGCAAGACTAAACCAATATGTCATCGGACTGAAAGAGCTAAGATTATAAGTGATATGTAAACCTAATAAATTTTGGTGGGTCATAACACCACCGTTTATAATAGTATGTGCTGGACTAACTTTGCCTCTTTTACACTAACTTGGTCCAGATTTTCATCCTTTTACAATGCATTTCATGTACTTCAGTGGCAAAAAAAGTCAGTGCTATGGCTCTACATTCCTTCCGTAGCACTTCTACATGACTAACACCATATATTAGTGTTAATCTCTTGTTACAGGTCAGCATTCAAGATGGAGAGAGGACAGTTTTAGGCCAAGTTAGAGTACAATGAGTATCAGTAAACACTCGTGGGGAAAGCTGGACTGAAGTTACGTGAAGCTGAGTGTCTTTGTGTCATCTGCTCGTCGGTTCAGGAAGCTCCCTAACACTTTTTTCGTTTTAGCTGTTTTTGAGTATGGTGCCTTTATATTTTCGTTTATGATATACAAACTTAGTAAATACTTTAAAAAAAATATAAAGAATACACGAGAGAATATTAAGATGAAAGAAGGAAGAGGGATAACCAAGAAAGAGGTACCAAAAATCCTCATATAACCTCACGAGAATACGGATCTTCAGCTATAGCAGTGGTTGAGCACATGCCTATTATAGGTGTGCTAAATGAGGGATCGAGTAATCCCGCCTCGCCTGGAACGACACAAATATTTCCTCTAAATTCAAGACTTATTTTGACCCAGTTTATCTGACAACATATATATATATATATATATATATATATATATATATATATATATATATATATATATATATATATATATATATATATATATATATATGTAGTGTCTGCTGCTTACAGGATTTTTTTTTTTTTTTTTTTTTTTTTTTTTTTTTTTTTGCTTGGGAGAAACCATTTGAACTCTTGCACAGCTGCTACAAATGTCGATGAGGAGCCAGATGTAAGCAAAACATCCGACAGTGCACTGTGGTTTACAGTATGAAAGGCTTTTGTCAAATTAATGAAAGCCGTGAACCTGCCTCCAATGGGTGAGCCTCGTTGTCCATTTGTCCAGTGAGAAAGTACCCGGAAAATAATATATGGGCAACTCTGTGATGGAAGATGACCAGTTGGCGGTTCTGTGATGCGACACAAGAAACTCATGAAGAAGGGCACTTAAAAGATTTAGATTAAAACAGAACCCATAAACTTGAAAATTTAGTTTCAGAGTCGTATCTGAAGCGGCTTTGGTGATTTCGTAACACTTCCTTAGCAGATGGGTCTGCACAATACACGTCACTAACCTCCTCAGTCTTTTTAATGCAAACCATATCGATATGAGAACTATATAAGCAGTATACAAGAGAATGTTAAGCGGCAATATGCTACGTAAATCTCTAAAGAAGGGTTGCTACGGAGCCTTCTGTGGAACTTAGATTACGACACAAATACGCTGGCGATTACGCTGCCAGCAAGAAGTGAAGGAGCTAGAAAATGAACAGAAAAACCATCAGCGTGAGGAACACTCGCAGACACTCATGGCATGCACAGTCATCTCGTCGTAACCAAGAAATTTAGTATCGTGACAGTGGTATGCGGTGGCCATCGAGAATCCGCCTCCGCAGTCACCGAAGAACATATCGATGAAATGCAGGAGAAAATAATGACAGCGGAGTACGATGGACCACCCGAAGCAGGTGTGTGTGTGTGTGTGTGTGTGTGTGTGTACCACTATAACAAAGCGACAGAGTTGCAACAAATTTCCTCTTAGCACTTAGCTCATTCGATGACTTTTTTTTTTTTTCTTTATTAAGTTTGTGCCATCTCCAACAGTTTTATTCACCTTGGGGAAAGAGCCTCGCTATGCAGTGCTCAGGTACGGCCTCGCCACCATTCACAAGATGTCTCCCTTGAACTGAATAAAATCGTCAGGTAACTTTTAAAAATAAAGTACTATAGGAAGTGAACTGCTTTATTCGCTTTCCCGGATACCAAGGGGGAAAGTGGTGGTCGAATATCATCATCATCATCCCGACCACAGTTCCTATCACCTCACGACTGCACACCACCACCCGACCACACACCGTATCACCACCTGACCACACAGCCTATCACCATCCGTCCACGCACCCGAGCGGTGGCTCAAGCGGTAGAGAGGTGGCCTGTAGTCCAACTGGACCTAGGTTCAAATCCCCGCTGGGGCAGGGAACAGTTTAAGGATTTGAATTTCACAGAATCAGAATTTACTGATCTACCAAAAGACCCGCCTACATGTCGCAAAAATACCCCCGCTAATACCAATACCCCAGTCCTGTATGAGACAGCCCTAGCATGTATTCGATATGGACGGTGGGTGTTGGCGCCGAAGTGGTGACATGTAGAGGTGTATGGTATGTAGGAGGACTACTGGGCCTTGAGAGCAGGCAGTGAAGCTTATGCCCAGAGTCGGACACATAAAAAAAAAAAAAAAAATCACCACCCGACCACACAGCCTATCACCACCCGACCACGCACCCTGTCACCCCATTCGTGGATCTCCAAAACTTCATAAGCCAGAAAAACCCAACCCAGCGGACCCACCTTGACCGTGAAGTGATGTAAAGAAACCTAACCCTATTGAAACCACTACATAACCCTATTGAAACCACTATCTATCCCATTGAAACCATGACCTAACTACTGAAACCATGACCTAACCCTACTGAAATCTTATCTAACCCACTTGAAACCATGGCCTAATCCTACTGAAACCATGACCTAACAGTACTGAAACCAAGGCCTAACCCTATCCAAGCCTTGACCTAACCCTGTCCAGACTCTGGCCTAACCCAACTGAAATCATAATCTAACCTTATCCAAATCACAACTTAACCTTGTTGAAACCGAACTTTACCTACCCTAACCTGACCCTACTGAAACCGTAATCCCACGTAACCTTGCTTAACCTAACCTAACACTTTTAAAACAGCGATCTAACATTGTCCAATCCAAGTGCTATTACAATAAAATGTTCGCCGATGCTTCTTTGCCGGCTGTAGCAATGTAAGGCGTTAAATG
The DNA here is from genome assembly GCF_032717465.1 of Coenobita brevimanus. NCBI lineage: Eukaryota > Metazoa > Arthropoda > Malacostraca > Decapoda > Coenobitidae > Coenobita > Coenobita brevimanus. The sequence continues at coordinate 64,965,951 of NC_136976.1, forward strand.
AAAATTTTGCATATTGAATAGATAGCAGTATGAAGCACAAAACAGGAAATTATATTAAGAATTACTCTCTGACCTTCGAGGAGGAATGAGAAATGTTCCTAAGCATAATGTTGGCAGGGAACTGTAGACAAAATATTGCATGCGAAAGTACCGAAATTGTTCTGCGGATGGGCGGTGTTTCGTGAAGTATGAGAGGTCTTACCTGATTTAGATACAATCATCTGAGGCAGCAAGAAAGTACTACTTGTAATGTAAATAATTTCCCGTGTGATGCCTTTTTCGTTTCATCTTTGTTACCTCCAGATGATTATATAAACCTAAGTTCGACCTATCTTAGAGAAGGGTTTATGAAGACTTTAGTTCGTGAAGTGTCTCTGAGGTATGCGAGTATAAAACCGTTTGGATATAGGTGTAATAAGATTACAAAAAGTGATCTTTCTGAAGTGGTTAACGATATGACTGACGGTTAAGAATATGCTTGCTACTTTTATTTAGCCTAAAACTGCCATCGATCAACCCTGTATACTGGGTTGTAATAAGATACATGGTTCTAATGCCAGTAATGAAGAAGTACTATAAAGAGGATTTTGAACTATAACGTCGTCTCATTTCGCCACTGAGCAACGAGGAATATACTGCAAATGAGCAAAATATTCGCCAAGTTAAAGCGGACAAACTGTAGTCGTAAAATGAATCCAATTTTAGATTTTAGACTTTATTATAAATATACATTAATTATATTTTTTATAAGTACATCACATTGGCGAGATTCTCAGACTAGCTAACACACATACATTTAATGTTACATAAAAATGGTGCTAATACTATTACCTTACATGTATTCATCGATGCAGTACAATGGATAATATGAACTGATCTTGCGAGAGTGTGACCTACTTTCATGTAACTCTAATCTTGGATAAGTTTTGCAGGTACATGGGAAACAGTATTGTTAGTGATGGGTGTGATGGCATTTGGGTGACATTATCGCAAAATGAAATGGTTCTTTTGTATCGGTTGTGGCTAAGCAGTATTTGATGCAATAGCCCACCGGCTGTCATGTGCAGTTTTGAAATGGGGGACAGACCAATGTAAAACAAGAGTGACAAATGTGGAGGAAGCAAGACATTTTGAATATGGCTAGTTTTCATTTGTTTCACATACCAAAAAAGTACAGACATACATAGCAGAATTATCGTTTCAATTCCACTGTGTATAATACAGATATACACTGAAGGTATCGGTTTACATCTAGGAAGGCATTGCATTTAAAACAGGTGTTGCTTTCGACCCACAGATGATTATGGTTCTACAACGCAGTCCTTACAACACACACACACACACACACACACACACACACACACACACACACACACACACACACACACACACACACACACACAACCACAGTACAGCAAAGAATCTACTTTTTTTTTTTTATACCGCTTCTAAGCAACAATTTCCACAGTGAAGCAAGAATAAGAATGGTGGATTCCAGCTTTCCCGTTATCAACAACTCCACGGAGACAAGTTTAAGGCGGGAGCACGAGTTTTACAGAAATGCTCAGCTGTCAACAGTCAGCTTGTAATTTATTGTCTATATTTCTGTCTATCATCCAATCGATTATGGCCCCATCAGGAGCATTCGGCGTGGGGCTTAGCTACTTACTCGTAGTACAGACACTTAAGGTGAGGGTTACCGGTCGCTCATCCATTAGTGGCATTTTGTGGGCAATAAGCCCAACCAATCTTCGGATGTACACCCCTATCGCAAATATTTAGTTGGGGCGCCTTAACCTACTACTCTACTAGGCATCCATTCGGATGTGGTAACCAGGGTCCACAGGTGTGAACCTTGATGGTAACCATCCATCGTAGTAAATTGTTTCCTGGGCTGCAAGAAGCCATTTGGCTTGTCATTCATTGCAGAGCTGCTTGAAGGTAGCACTACATCAACTGCATGTAATAATGGAAAAGCAGTCTTAAATAGCCTTATTAATATTTACTTAAATAACCTTATTAATATTTTCGGTTTAAAAATGTTTGAGTATAAATAGTACCATAAAATATATACGAAAAAATATACATATTTATTACACAGTATTACCTAATATGTAAAGACAAGCAAAATATTAAGTATGTTTTGCCCTATACACAATACTAAACTTAAAACCAAAGCTTATTTTGTGGTGCTTAATTGCTGTCAGATAAGGGCGTCTAAACCGTGAGGCCGTGCTGACCACTTGTGGCTTGAACATGACAGACTGGATACACAACGCCAAGTCTTCAGTTGGTATTCATGTGTCCTAAACAACGTTTCAATCTGAGTTTTCCTTCTTCAAGTAAACTTCAGGTCAACCGATAGTCTTCATCATTACAATAAATACCATATCAGTATGAGGACATTATTAGTTCATTTATCGTCGTTGTGACTTAAGACACATAAATAGGTAATAATATGCAAGAGTCATTCAGAGTCTTCTTGCATACTTGCATTGGATACACAAAGTATTTTTCCATCTCTGAGTATCAGTCAGAGTGTGTAGGAAGAAATAATGCCTAGGTGCATATGCATATTCTGGCCCTGACTCCGCTCAGTGAAAATGCTGGCTGCTCTGTCCCTCTGTAACTGTGCCTTGCTCAGACTCAGCAGGACTTATACATATCATTGGCACTCTTTTCAGTCAATCGAATGCTCACTTCATAATAATATTTAACATGCGCACTCGCTTTGGTTTCCTTCATTTACTGCATCTTTATTTGTTTACTTGAAAGATAAGGTGAATGACAGAGTTCTCCCTCGGAGTTAAACTGTCGACACTGAAAACTGTTGAGGCTAACCAGAACGGTCAGTAACTGTAAATACGACAGTGCGTGTGGTGATTATTACGGCAGCATTACTTGTGTTGCGCCATCACCAATGCCTCATTAGTCAGGCCGCGCGAGTGACGCATCTAGTAAACGTCATTTGCTTATCGAACTTTTGGCCCCGCAAGAACATAATTAACTGGGTACAGACATGTGTAGTCTGACGGAAGAAAACACTAATATATTATAGAGGGAAAACATTGCTATTGACATATACAGAAGGTTCGTAACTGCAAAGCTGCACTCTTCTCATGCCTGCTTTTTCAGACTTCATTGTCTTTGGTTTCGTCTACTGATTAAGAGCTGTTGAGTGGGTCGGTGACGCTGGGTTGGCTGTTGACAGTGGGGCTGGGGTGGGGTTTTCTGCGCAGAATCTTGGTTCGCAAAAATTCAATGATTTGTTGACTGAGTGACCTCTGGAACAACCGCCATGAACTGGGGGCGATCAGATGCTCATCCACATCCTCTGGGGTATTGCAGCCTGAAAACAATAATATAATTAGTAATCTCTCTCTCTCTCTCTAAGGTCATAATTTCCACTTAAACGATAAGGTAAGGCACATCCAGAAACAAAGAAAACCAAAGCAGAGAAGCAGATCTTTCAAACAGCTTAAGGCCACGTAATAATTCAAAGTAAGAGAGTAAGAAGAAAGTGGATGAGGCATTTGGAAGGAATTTGAGTGTGAAGTGGAGGGAATGCAAGAAAATGTTCTAGAATGAAGTAAAGAGAGTTAGACAGGGTAATAAAGAGGTAAGTCGAGGAATGAAAGATAAAAATGGTAAATTGCTAGTGGAGAAGGCAGAAAAAGTAAGCAGATGGAGAGAACACTTTAAGGAAATGTTGAAAATAGGGAATGAAAGCAATGCGACTATAAGTGGCTGGGGAATGGCTAAGAGAAGGAGGGAGATAAGAAGAGAGGAAGAAATCAGTACGATAGAAGTAGTAAAAGTAATGAAGAAAGTCGAAATGGGGAAAGCCCCAGGAACTGATGGAGTGTGTGGTGAAATGCTGAAGCACAGGGGAGGAGATAGTAGTAGAATGGATATGGAAGATGTGCAGATTGGCCTGGGAGCAAGAGAGTCCCGGTGGATTGAAAGTCATGTATAATTATTACCCTGTACAAAGGAAAAGGGAAAAAAGAAACGTGTGGCAATCACAGGGGCTTTTGTCTTCTTAGTGTAATAGGATAAGTATATGGTAGAATACTTATTGACAGAGTTATGGAATTAACAGTGGAATTAGTTGGAGAACAGGGAGGTTTTTAGGAAGGGAAGAGGTTATGTGGATCAGATATTCATTTTTCGGACTTTAGTGGAAAAGTTTCTAGAGAAGGGAAAGAATTTGTATGCGGCCTTCATGGATTTGGAGAAAGCATATGACAGAGTTGATAGACAAGGATTGGGAAAAGTATTAAGAATATATGGAGGTCATGGGAAGTTGTTGAATTCCGTAAAGCGTATGTATGAGGGGGCTAAGGCTTCAGTGAGAGTGGATAGTGAACTGAGTGAATTTTTCTGTTTGAATGTTGGATTAAAACAGGGATGTGTCATGTCTCCATGGTTGTTCAGTCTGTATATGGATGAGGTTATAAAAGAGGTGCAAGGTAGGGCAGTGGATGTTGAAGCGACCCGAATGAGAGAGGGCAGTGTTTGGAAACTCCCTTTACTGTTGTTTGCAGATGATACTGTATTGTTAAGTGAAGACGAAGGGGAACTGCATGGCTTGGTAAAAGAGTTTGGGCTAGTGTGTAAGAAACGGAATCTAAAGATGAATGTAGGGAAGAGTAAAGTTATGGTCTTCGAGAGAAACGAAGCTACTGAAAGTAAAGTGAGGCTGGATGAGGAGGAAATGGAAAATGGGTAGTGTGATGAGTAAGGATGGAAGTTTAGAGGGTGAAGTGCTTGAAAGGGTACAACAGGGAGGAAAGGTTGCTGGTTCTTTGAAAACAGTGATAAGAAACAGGGAAGTGAGTATGGAGACAAAAAAGTCGCTGCATGACAGTATTGTGATACCAACTCTAACGTATGGAAGTGAAACTTGGACCTTGTATAAGGACACAAGCCAAGAGTGAGAGCTGTGGATATTAATTATTTGAGGGGAGCATGTGGGGTTACATGGAGAGACAGACTGACAAATGACGAAGTGAAAGAGCATTGTGGTGTGGATGTGGAAGTGATAGAAAGCGTTAGGAGAAATACATTGAGGTGGTTTGGTTATGTGAAGAGGATGGAGAGCGAGAGACTAACGGGGACAGTGTATGCAGTGAGGTAGAGGGGGGGAGAGGGAGGGGGAGGCCGAGGATGAGATGGAGGGATGGAGTGGAGAGGTGTATGAGAGAGGGGTGGGTGGATGTGAGCTGGGAGCAGGGCAGTGGAATGGAGTTGGACAGGACGACATGGAGGTGATTTGTTTGGAACCACCCCTTACTGGTTGAGGCGTCTGGCAATAGACAGATAGGTCCATCCAACAGGTTCCTTATACCGTTGATGTATCTGCGTATTAGTGTGGCATGTGCTGTGCAGTGTTGTTATGTTGTTATGTTGTGTGGGATATTCTGCATGCTGGGCACGTATCATCTGTCATTCCACCCAAACCAAATCTAAGTTGATAACTGAGAAGGGCTAAATGAGGTCCTGATCTACACCTAGGCAGGTGAACTCGAGCAGTTCAATGTTTAAGGATGACTCTGACGGATGACTGTACTCATGTCATGTGCAACTTTTCTTGGCTTTCCATGCCTCCTCTCAGCTTCAGGCTCATTAATTTGTACCTCACTATGTATATTCATTCTCTGTCTTTGTCTATACCATCCAAGCACACTCTGTTCTTCTCTTTGATTAACAGCCCTTTGACCAACAGACTTTCTTATTCCACTTTCACAAATCTCATTGTTTCTCAGCCTGCCCAATCTATGCAACTAACACATCTTTTCTTAACTGTCACATTTCCACTGTTCTCATTCTTGAGTTTTCAAGTTCTTGCAGTGATGAAACATACATTCTCCGTACTCAGTCCTGTGTCACATCAAAGCCTTCATAGCACCAGCTATGATTCTTGAGCTAAGGTATACTCTCTACTTCCTTTACACATTTACCTATCTTCTCTAACGGTATCGTGGTACTTATGCTCTTCCACAATTTCGTCTCTCATCTTTCACCAGCACATTTTAGTGACACCTCTCTCAGCAACCATCGATTTATTAATATCTACATTTACTTTCAAACCACACCGTTCACAGTAATTCACACCTCTGAATCAGAGGTGTTCACAGTTAGCAAGTAGCACAACATTATCTGCTTATATCAGAAATGAAATTCTCCACCCTTCACCATGTTCATTCCCCTTCCATAACTTTTAACATAACATCACCCTTATACAGCCATCTATATTGAACAACCATGGGGACACAAACACTGCTTAATACACACAGGTACAATATATATATATATATATATATATATATATATATATATATATATATATATATAATCGACACAGTGAATACCCATCAGGTGACTATATAGTACGGCCTCCAACAACACATCACATTGGTTTATAGTGAACTAAATTCTTCCCGTCACTCCTGGTGAGGGTTCTTAGATAATAATGTATGCGTATCATGAAGCAATAACCCAACTAAACATTACTGCAATGATAGTTGCTAAGTCCTCAGAATTATTCTTAAGTCAGTGTGATGTGATGATTAGGGCAGGTCAGTCAACTCATGGGTCTGGGGCTACCTCCACTGAAGTATGACTCATGTAAACCGTTTATACGATTCATTTATAGACAGATGTCATTACTGTTGACTAGTGCTGATACGTGGCTAGATACAGACGTGAGGGGCATAGTCCTGATGAGGGATGTATACAGGGTTGGCATATCTGGTGGCACACACATGGTGTCCCATCCTTACCTGTGATGGCCGTGACGATGATGGAGATGACGATACACAGAAGCGACCCCCACAGCGGATTCAGGCAGTACGACAGTCCAAACAGCCCTTCGCCTCTGAGTTGAAGAAATACATATGAATCCCAGGGCTAAATGAAAGGGAAGTGGTGGTCATTGAGAGAGTAGTAGACTGCTGTCTGAAAGGATGCAATATCAGTCCCTGACCGGGTGGAGAACAGTCTGGAGTTAAACTAAAAAAAAAAAAAATGTAATCTTTTACAGGCTTATGGACTGGAATGATGAGAGCAGTGCGTAAACGTGACTGGTTTGGGTAGTGCGTAGAGGAGAGTGGTGCCTGGGTTTGACTTCAGCAAAGTGTAAACAAAGCTTTGAAGGGGTTAAAGAATGGGAATGTAGCAGGTCCTGATGTATATGAAGAGATGCCTAGATGTAACGGAGAGAGAGAGGAATGAAATGTTTGTTGGAAATATGTCACAAAGCTTGGATGAATGGAAATTGTTCAAGTAGACTGCAAAAGACTGTGATTGTGTAAAAAAAAAGATCGTAGTGAGTGCAATGCTATTCGTGGAAATAAGCTTCCTGGGTGTTGTAGAGAAGGCATATTGAAGAATGATTATAGACAAATTAAGAAATTCATCAGAAAGCCTGGTGAGTGATAAACAGGGTGATTTTAGGGAGTGATAGGGAATGTGTGGATCAAATATCTGCTTTGAGATAGATAGTGTAGAATGCACGGGAGAGGGACAGTAAAATATTTATGGCATCTATGGGTTTGAAAAAAGCTTATGAAAAGGCAACAAGAAAGAGGATCAGTGAGAGGACATAGTACCAACACAAAAAGAAGGCTTAGGATAAAGTCTATCGACTGCACGAGGATCACTGAGGCAAATAATGAAATATTGCTTAGTCCAAATCTTCCCGTAAAATACAATACGCAACAGTCGAAATTACATCTGGGTCCCCAGTTGTATTTCTGAGTGTTACAGAAATAAAAGTGAGACAAAACTACTCACACAGGAGGTGAAGGTGCAGGGAGAGTCGGGGCGAGCGTGGTGGTGTCAAAGGTGGTGTTAGTGAGCAGTGCAGTGGTGGCTGTGGTGGTGACCAGTGTGGCTGTGGTGGTGTTGGTGGTGGCGCCTACGTCGGGACAGCCATCTCGGGACAACGGGAGGTAGGGCGCCTTAGGCATGGTTACCTGACCCACCGCTAGGATCACACTGAAGACGAGGGCCACTCCAAACCCGGACGAAGCTCCCTGAAATGGCAAATGTGAAATGATTATCTTTGCTTATCTGCAGTTTATCATTTTCTTTTGTATGCAGATAATATTTTAGCTTCTTGCATTCGGTAACACATTTTTAAAAATGCTTTCAGCACTAGACAGTTTTATTCGGTTTACGGGAGATAATTTGTGATGGGGCTTACGATGGCTGTATCTAACTTAGTTTGGAGGTGGCGAGAACAAGCTACAGAATAAGTCATGGGACTGAAGAGGTTAAAGATTATAAGACAAGTATCTCAAAATCTTCATGTTGAGTATAGTTTCAAAGACTAAATGAATGCAAGAGATTACAGCAATTTGGTGATAGTTAGGGTGCAGGGGGCGGCTGTCCTTTTTATGACCGGTTGACCAAAAACGCACTATCATCATGGAATCTATTTTTGAAAACAACAGAAGGGACCCCACAGGACCGTGCAGCTTATCAGTGGTGAGGCCAGTGAAGGCAGCAAGTACATCTTTTTAAAAAAATATAATGGATGCATAAGGAAGTCTGAGGGAAGAGGAACAGCAGCAGAATAATCCAGAGTAGAGACAGAGGCAAAAGTCTAAACAAAGAATTCGCTTTATGAGAGGAGGAAACAATAACAAAGCCATCTGAGTGGAGACCAGTGGAAGAAACATGACTATAGAGTAAGGCTTCCATGCCGGAGAGGATGAGGTCCGTAGTATGCAGTGCACACCCAGCTGGCTCTCGGCCAGGGAAGCAATAATCATTTCTAGGAAAGTTATAAATGTACTACCTGAAGGCTTCCCAATCTGCAGCGCCATTATAACACAGATAATGTTTACTGGGAGGGTCCACAGGCCTTACTAGAATGAGAGGATAGGTTACTGAGAAAAACTGATGAAAGCAGCCCAGCAGAGAAAGCAGACGGACTACTCCAAGTGGAAAAGCTCTAGAATGATGAAATTCTCTTTAAAGCGCTCAGAAATACGGGCACAAGGTATTCTTGAGTCATTATGAATTGAAAAGATGTACTCTTGTTCACTAAGTGGATCAATGAATGGATAATAGACCCAGAGTTGATGGTGAACATTAGTATTCCCTAAAAATGGAGATTTAAGAAAAAGGAGAAATGGAAGAAATGTTCCACTGTGAAAGTGAGATAGCCAGGAATTGATTAGTTTGTAGATTAAGGTGATAAGCTATGAATACATATATGCTGTATATTAGGAAAGAGTTTGGTAGGATAGCCGTAGCCAGAGTGTACAGACTTTAGATGATTCAGGTTAGAGAACACTAACACAAGTTAGATCGCTGTATACACTAACGCACTAAATGAGTATTAAGAAATTAGGGCGATACAGTGTAAGGATAGCTGTCAGTAGTCAAGTGAGCTTGGTATCTGCGAGAAAAAGGCGGTGAGGTTTAGAAGGGGAGAGGTGATGTTCAGTAGAGAGGAAGTTAAACGGAGAGCCACGAATGTTGCAGAAAATTGATGAAAACTGAAGAGGATAGTGGTCCAGGGCTTACTGAGTGGTAGTTACATGGTAAGGGCCCTTTTGTGGTGATGCATATGATCCCCTTTCCTGAGAGGACCATTGGCAGAATAGGAAGAGTATGTTGAACTACTCTCCGTATTACTGAAAACACTGAGAAAAGTCAGCAAAGATGACAGACAGGAATTGGCTCCTGATGGCTAATCTAACGGAAGCCTCGTCTCTCTCTGTGTCACCAGTTTTCCATCCACCTCCAGAGGGGTATCTCCACTATGCCATCGTGACCTCTATTTCGGGAATACCATGTCAGGTTCAGGAATAAGGGACCCGGCACAGAGGTTGGAATCAGACATATTCTGACGCAGGTTTCTGATCGTGTAGGTCGGGCTAAAGGAATGAGTAAGAACACAGTATTATTAAACCACGTTGGGTCATTCCATTCCTCAATACCAGACTTGATGCACTTGATTGTGAGAAACAGTGTCTCAAGGACATGGCTCAGTCAAAAGGGGTATCCCTGTTCCGACTTTATCTCGATCTACACAGTCTGGTAGTTTGTGTCAAAATATGTCCGATTTCGATCTCAGTGGGACGAAACTCAGTGGCGAGTTTGCTTCCTATTACCGACCTTATTGTTGACCCATGGAAGGTAGACAGCGACGAGGAAGAGTCCAATGAGCGGCCCCGACAGCGCCCCGTTGATGGCCAGCACAGTGCGTAAGAAAGACCAACCCATCTGGGACACCGCCAAACCCAACACGATGCCCAGCACACCCGTAGCCAACACTGCAACACCAACACACACATACTGGAGATATATAGATAGAACTTTTAACATGCATCTTAGGAGCCTACCTACAACACCCAACTTCATTGCATATATTTCCTCCGACTTTCCTCATCAGCCACCACCCACCACCATCCCACCCTATTTAATCAACTTGTCTCCTCCCATCCCATCCAGTCCTAAATTACCTGAATCAACACATTTCAATGACTGCATCCCCAGGATGCCTTCACAGACATGACTTCTGGTGCCATGTTTGAACTAATTTTCAACCCAGACCATCATACCCACCCATCTCTGCCAAACCCATCTTCTCCTGAACGACCTGACTAAATGTTTATCTTACCAACCAATGCACTGATAGGACTGATTTTTTTTAATGCACACACACATCAACATAAGCATAACTATCAGTACTGGCCTTCATCTACCTAAGAAGAAAAGGGATGAATATGGTAAGTGAATGTAGAAATAAGCGAAATATGGACGCTGAGGAAACAAAGAAACTGGCCAAAAGATACAAATGGATGGATGGAATTTGTATGGGTATACATACGACAAGGGTTGCACCCCATTCTTTAACTTTACTGTCACCGGAATGGTCTCTTTCGTAAGGGCACTGTGAAGCATATTTTGTGTGGCCTACGAGGTGGTGTTAAGAATTTCGAAAGCTTGGTGGATGAGCGGATGGGTGTGTGGCTCATTTCCCTGGCCACTTGATGATAGTTCTGCTGTACTTTTATACCCTTATGTTCCTGTTTCTGTACCCTTTGTTTTGCTGGCCTTCTTTCATATGACTTCCACTTCTTGCATTACCTATGATGATGATGATGATGATGATGATGATGATGTTAACGATGATGAAAGCTAAATAACGAACACTGACTTGTTGTGACCTTACCAATCACCTTTTGCAGGCTCCCTATTTTAACGTCACTCCAAGTTTTAAAGACATTCATGGTTTTAAGAAAGTCCTCCCACAGCAGCGCCGTCATGGAGTTCAGCTGGGTCGACACGGAACTGTTGAAGGAAGAATGGAACTAAATAAATGCTTTTGTTGCGAAGGTTTGTTACAAGACCCAACCCAGAAAACACACACACACACACACACACACACACACACACACACAATTAAAAGATATACTGAATGTTTACATCAAGAACTCTCACTATAATGTTAGTTTTAGGATCATATTCTTCGTGGCATAGGAGGCTTCAATAACAACTCTTCCTTTGCGAGTTACTTTTTATATATGTTTCACTTTAACATTCATTCTCTGGTATGTCCTCTGTACTGTTTCAGTATCGACATAATTTGCTTCAATAATACAGAAGATGATGCTGAGATATAGTAAGCAAAGTAAATCGCTAAGGAAGACGAGCTACAAAATCCCCTAAGCCTCTCAGCCACTCATGAGACCACCCTTTCACGCGCTTACGGTAAAAAAAAAATGTCTGACTAACCTGAGGACAGCGGCGTACACAGCTGCTACGAACAGTCCCGCTAAACCAGGAAATTTGGTGAGTTCCTGGATGACGTAGAGCACCGCCACCTGGGAGGGATCAGCGGGAACCTTTGACGCTGTGAGTGGATCGCAGTGCTCGAAGTGAACAAACATGACCAGGCCTGAGAGGTGGATAAGGCCCCTCAGGATCACCATGCCTACAGCGGCGTAATACAGAATCCTGGAAGCAGAAGGTGGAGGGTACAGTACACGTACAGTAGATTCATTCATATTCGCATAATGTGGTGGAGAGGGATGCCTTCATGTGTGTCACCGATATGACCGGGTGGCTCAGCTGCCAGTTATACAAACGTCCCTTAAATACCTCTCCACCCTCCGAAAGAAGGATAATGAACTGCAGAAAAAGGGCACCTCAAGTCTGCAGTTAATCGAGTTCACGTTCAGATGAGCCAGGGGTCACAATAATAATATTCATATAAATGATGATGTACCACGTCAGAAACTAAATTTCCCCTACAAATCCACTGTCTACTTCACACATAGCCACAGTAGGGCATGTCCGTCACTTGATGCATCAATCAGACAAAATTATCCATGAACAGGGGAATGCGAGACCTCTCTCAGGTAAGGGATGTTAGCGGAGGGGAAAAAAAAAAAAGTCGAACATAAAGCGAACTTTTGTCCCCTACTGTACACGTATTCAACCATCAGCATACCGGCGATGGACGCAGGCTTTCCTCTAACGTAACTCAACCAAGATCCTTCCCAAGTCTGCTTCGTTAGGGTAAACAGTTCATCAGAGTCTCCTTACTTCTACACTTTCAATATGTACCGCCACAGACAGTAATATCGATCCACTATTTAGTCGATTATTATTATTATTAGTAGTAGTAGTCCCAGGTTCATCTGAAATATGAACTCGGTGGACTGCAGACTGAAGTTGTCTTCCTCCTGCAGTCCACCATCCTCCTTTCTGGGGGACAGGGAGGGAGTTTATGGATGTTTATATAACCTGGCAGTGGAGCCGCATGATTACATCGGTGCCATCACATAAAGGCGTCCCTCTCCAGCACCATTTTTAGTTGAACAAATGTGAAACTTTTCCGTAACATTCTGAAAAGTTTGCTGGGCTTTGAGTATCACATCACTGGATTTGGAAAGCCAGTGTTCAGTCTCGTTTTTTTACCCTAAGTAAGTACTGTAAAACTACAGTATATTGATGTCCTCAGCTATGCATGATATACTGTACTGTATGTGTTCTGTGCCCCTTTCTTAGATTATTCTCTCATATAACATTACCTGATGTAGCAGTCTGTTGTTTGATCATTTTGTTTGGGAATAATGATGATAATTTGTTTGGTGAAATGGAGTATTCAGTAGAACGGGGAGGAGAAAAGGGGGGGGGGAAGAACATCCAACCTTTGGTACTGTCTTCTGCATAATAATAATAATAATAATAATAATAATAATAATAATAATGTAATTGAAAACTTATAGCTTTTTATCGAATTCGCTACTAGGACAACGTTGATGTAAGTCCACTTCATTTCTCGGGTCCTGTAATGTGTCAGCCTGCACACACTCGTTTTATTTCTCACCGTCGCATGACTCACTATCTTAAGAAAGTGACACAACCGACAGACTTAACATAAATGGCTGAATACTTCTACATCAGCAGTGAGGCATCTCCTCAGTGATTAATATCATGTAATTACCCTGAAGAGCTTGGAAATCTTACATTTATGTATTTATTTATTCTGTGTTCAGGATTAAGCCCTGGGATCCTTACGGGATGGGTTGTTTACTCGATGGGCAGCAGTAGTGCCCTGCCTGGGTTGCAGCTACATTGACGTAATGTGCGTCCCACTGACGTCACAGTCTGTATAATGTGTAACTACAGTATTTATACACAGAGAAAATATTATGAAGCCGTTCGGTTTATATGACCCTATATGAAATTCAGCTATTTGATTATACACAGATACATACTTTGAGTTGGTAAGACCATACGAATATGCAGCAAATGGAGAGTGAAACTGTGACTAAGAAACTGTATGAGAGCTGAGTAGCTGGAAGGCAGGAGAGGAAGACCATATACAAGTTTGAGAGCTGGAGTGTGAGAATGTGAGTGACGCAAGATGGTGTGTTGTGAGAAGAGGGGTCGCTACTAAAGTCCCACCAGAAATTAATGAAGATCCTTTTGTCGGGCAACACATCAGCTTAGGAAAATGCTATCTATCTGTCTATCTATCTTTTTATCTATTTATCTGTGTCTGTATCTATCTATCTATCTATCTATCTATCTCTATATATATATATATATATATATATCTGTCTATCTATCTATCTGTCTATATCTATATCTATCTATCAATCTATGTCTATCTGTATATCTATCTATCTATCTATCTATATATGCCATTCAGATCGGCTTGTATCATACGATGGTGTTCTAAATACTCACCACTGGGCCTGGTGCACAGAGCCGGTGCTGAAGTACCGCTGTGTCTGGCTCTGGTTGACGCCGTAGGTGCCCATGGTGAAGAAGAACCCGTAGACGATACAGAGCCAGAAGCTGTGACGCTGGTACGGGTCCAGGCTCACACTGACACCATCACAAGGAAAAACAATGAGCCAGTTACAACACCAGTCACATTAACTTGGGTACAATGTGTTCTCGTGATATAACTTTTATTATTTATTTGTTTATTTATTTATTTATTTTTTTACTCTTCCACATTCAAGATGCACCCTCGAATTTTATTTTGGCTAAATCCAGACTATTTCAGTCGGATGAGCGGAAATTCATGTAGTCCAAGGATTAGTCAAGACAGTTTACAACCCTTTGACTTCCACTGGGTGCTGAAGTAAATCGTCTTGGGTTAGCCTAAGTAAAATAACAGTGCTTCCTTACAAAGCGGATTTCTCTCTCTCTCTCTCTCTCTCTCTCTCTCTCTCTCTCTCTCAGTTGTTAAGTCCAAGGCAGTTTTCATAAAATTACCCATGCAGTTTCAGTTTTGTCCACCAAATTATATTGTTTTTTTTTTTTCTCTCTCAATTTAGAATTGGAATTGTGTAGAAAAACCTATGGTATACTGGAACATATCTATTACTTAGTAACCTATCGAGAACTGTTTGTGTTTATTCATGCCTTACTGCTAAAGTACTTATACATTTTTAAAAGAACAATACACTCGGTTCGGATGATTAACCTCTCACTACGATGACATACCCTTACAGTTTATTCTTAATTGTCACCACCAGACAATAATATTCAAATTAAGGCGCTTCAGTCTTGATGGGATTACTGAATTTGTTTCTAGTCCTTGAGTTTGTATTTAACTTTGGTAAAGGTCCTAGCGTGAAAAGGTTAATGAAGGTCGTACTGATCCTCCCCAGTTCGAGAAATTTGTATGAATCTGAACAAATGACCTTTGAAAGCGACGAGGATTAAAACACAAAGTACATACTGTGGATGTAGAGGTTTAATACCAAAAGGAAGCAGCTGTTTACACTTTAGGTCTCTTATCAGGGATGGAGTTACTTCTCTTAGTTAAATAAGATCGTCTGCCAGTAGCCAGAATACATTTCTAAAGTATCCCAGCCGTCCGCAATGGGACAGTGTACTTTAATGTAACTCTCTATACCAGATCCACTCCAGGAGTAGATCTTCGCGGAGGGAATGTCGTAGCCAGAAAACCCATCCCCATGCTGGCTAAATACTCTTGGGGAAGGAGTGACTGTCAGAAGAGGCGTGCTTGTAAAAGCTGAACTGTTGTAATGGTTGTGTACAGTATCTAAGTCTTTATGTGCCATCGGCAGAATTAACATTTTTGCGAACGTATGCAAACATATGGAAACGCGCCACTGCCTAGGTATCGAACACTATAATCTGAAAACACAAAAAAATCAGTTATGAGACTGACTTGATCGTAAGTATATTAGTGAATCGGGTTCAGGACATCAGGCCATATTTCTAGTTGGGACTGGAGGTTTCCTACCGTGTCATCCTCTGTGATTTATTTTGCACATCACACCTTAATAATCATTTCGTTCGTTATTGATGCAGACTGAACTGATGTTGTACAGACAGACAGACAGACAGACAGACACACACACACACACACACATATATATATATATATATATATATATATATATATATATATATATATATATATATATATATATATATATATATATATATAACGCACACAAGGAAGTAAAGTGTAATGTGCAAAGTATACCGCCAGGGATGAGGTGCTGCGAAGCCTTCTCAGCTACTTGGAATACGGACCATTTTGCCAGGCTGTGGCTTGGTGGGGTACTGGCCACGCCTGCTACAGGTACTCACTTGAATAATTCTATCCTGCCTTTGTGGTAGGCGATATCAATGATGTTGTCGAGGCCGCCGTGTGCCATTGACCCCTGGATGACGATGGCCAGCACTCCCGCCACCATCACCAGCGACTGTAGCACGTCCGTGTACACCACCGCCTTTACCCCGCCCTGTGTAGTACACTGCATGTTAGTTGTACTGTACATCATTACCTCCGTCTTCACTCCACTCTACAGTATATTAAGTTGGCACACCTTTACCATCACACGCATTATAATTTTACATTAATTCTAGTTTGATGTTAGTAAATGCTGTCCAAATTGTAATTTCCTAACTTGCCTCTTGTAACGATTTGTACATGACTGATCAGTGACCGCGGAGCCCTGGCATTGAAATAAGCTAATGTAGAGCATATCTTTTAAGCGGGTGGCGTGTTCAGGCACAAAGTTACAAACGGTAGGTTGAAAGGTTCGAGGTTCAGATCCGACCAGGGACAGTTCAATCTCCCTCAAAATCCTATAATCATCAGAGTGTGTAATTATTTGCGCACAAAAGTGACAAGACATTGTTGAAAGCATAAAGGAAGGTAGATGTGGTGTATTCCCATTCGTTATAACACCCAACTTGAACTACTCGAGACCTACAGCGCATAATCTCTCGCTTTTCCCAGTGGGCCTTATCCAAAAAGCCTTCCGTAGAGATTCTTCATATGCATAAATTATACACAGGCTATTCGTAGGGCGCTTCCCGCCATCTCCAGTGTAACTGTCAGTATATATGGTTAGCAGGTTTTAAGGCTCGGAGGTAGAGACAAGAGTGTTACAGAGTAGATCTTAGGTTTTAATCAAGAGGAGGCACATAACTTGTGGCACTGATAATATTCCTCACATAACGAATCGTCTCATGTCAGTAAAATATCAAACTTACGAAAGCCGAGTAGAGCGTGCATGTGATTCCAATAATGATGATGTTGTAGATGATCGGGAGGCCAGTGAAGACCATGAGGGCGATGGATGGCGGGAAGAGCAGGAACCCGATGAAGGTGTAGCCGCCCAGCAGCTGCAGCAGTACCGTCGCCTGACGCAGCCATCGGGACTCGAACCGGTCCTCCACATACTGTAACACACAGCAATCTGAGTATCACTTACATTCTGCGATAAACACTGCATGATTATCAAATATTGTCACATACAGTAATTTGAATACCAGTTTTATATCTGTATATTTATCAGTCCGTATTTGTTCCCTGCAGGAAAGGACGTTCTCCTCGGAAGGAGAGTGATACCCAGAATTAACCCTTCCCAGCGCAATTATCGCTGATTTCCAATGTCATGTAGCCGTATATAGTACTAATTTTCACACACACACACACACACACACACACACACACACACATATATACATATATATATCCATCATCCAATCCTACATTGCCCCATGAGGAACGTAGAAGCTAGGCAGTTGGTCCCGACATTTAAGATGAGAGTGACCAGCCTCACTCATCCCTGAGTGGCATAACATGAGTAGTCAACCCCAACCACCCCTTGGATATAAACCTTCACTGGCTAAATCCGATTGGAGTGCAATAATTACCCACTAAACCACCAGGCGCCATATACACACATAAATATATATATATATATATATATATATATATATATATATATATATATATATATATATATATATATATATATATATATATATATATATATATATATATATATATATATATATATATATATATATATATGAAATGCCACATAATGAGGAATACATACTTCAGCATTGTCCAAAAATATAAGAAATAAAGACAGGTTTACAGCTCAGTGTCTAATGAAGAGTTCATCTTATTTGACAGTAGTAAGTTTAAATTCCAGGAGAGAAAAGACGGTGTGAGGGAGAAATTGGTTCGTACCTTATAGAGTGAAACCATTTTGAGTGGATACATGATGGGTATGAAGATCTTGGCGATGATGACGAGGCCCAGCAACATGCCGACGTCCATGATCCACAGTTGTGTGCCGTAAGCGTACATCTCACCCGCGTTGCCCATGATGGTGATGGCGGAAACAGTGCCCACCATCATGCTCATGGCCAGTGGTAGTGGCTTCATGGATCGGCTTCCTAATAAGTACTCGAGGGGCGTGGATCTCCTGCCTACGACGCCATAATAAATCCCGATGGCAGCGCTGGCCACCACGGACAGTACCAACAGTACAATGTCCACCGTCCCCAGACCCATTTTGTTTGTGTCAGGATCAGCAACAACACGCTAAACTACACACCGTACACCACCTACGTAGTGTATTGCTACCTCTCTCCCACCTATTGATAGTCACTCGCTTTACTTTCCCTACACCACTACAGCGTTCACCGCTTGTGTCACTGACTTAGTATTCACTATCGCCCCCGTCAGCTGAGGGCGTACGATTTTTCAGACCAGGTGTGAGATATACTAAAGCAGTGTCCTTCAGCAACACCTTCCTCGCTGCCTCGGTCACTTCTGCCTTCGTACCTGAAATAACAAATTCTGTTAGAAGATCGACGTTACACATGTTTAAGGCATAAGATTTAGACTCAGATGAAAGGAAAATAATTTAACAAGAATGCAAAGGATGGCTGCCATAATAAAGTCTTTTATCAAGATAGCGGATGTTTCTTCTTGGTAAAACACATGATACGCAGTCAATGAAAGGAATAAGGTCAGTTGTACCGAGTGATGTTACTATAATCGTGATGAAAAAAAAGACGTGCTTTAATTCTAGTACCATGTATGTAATCGAGATAAGAGTAAGTAGGCAAGGTACGAATGCAAGCGAGGTAGTTTTGTCGGGCAAGGTTTAAGACTCTAAGCGTTTCATAACGCTAATATTGTGCTTTTAACCAGGTCACATAATGATATTAATGTATCACCTGAAAGAGTCTGTCTTTCCTTCTCTTCGTGACCTTCACTCTACTAAACAGTTTTTGCAGTTATGTCGAAACCAACGACTATGATATTGGCTTTGGCATTATCGCGTTCAACTTTTTTAAGGAGCAAATTTTTAAAGTTTCCAAATAATATGCTAGTGTCATGTGACATCTGGTGAGTCGCAGCTGAGAATTGTGTTCCCATGTATCCATTCGCTAAAAAGGACAGATGAGAGTCAGAGGAAGGGTCTAGCGCCACTCAAGCCATATCAGAGTGGCTGACAAGGACCCTCGCCAACACAACGTAACCAGTGATCCGGCACACAATACTGGGAGACTTTTACCCAAACTCTTGTTCCCGGAGTGCCATGTCGGGAGTGAGCAGAGTTTTATTTGGAGTTTGTTTACACCGGCCATGTTGCTCCCCAAGGCCTGGTGGCTCATTTCCGTTCTGCTTACTATTTTTTCACAATGAGTTAAGTTTGATATTCCCAGGATGATCATTCTTCTATTTTTTTAATTTCTAACCTAATCTGTCCTAACCTAACCTACCCTAACAGATTAACTTGACCAACAAACTAACCTTACCTGACGCTAAGGAAACAAACCAAACCAAACCTAACCTATACATTCCTGGATAAGTAGTTCAAAATATGTACACCGAACGGAAATCAGAGGCCCGGAGACGTGATCAACCGTTTTTTCGATGCTGCTACACAACTTTACTCAGATCTGC
Source organism: Coenobita brevimanus (assembly GCF_032717465.1). Classification (NCBI taxonomy): domain Eukaryota; kingdom Metazoa; phylum Arthropoda; class Malacostraca; order Decapoda; family Coenobitidae; genus Coenobita; species Coenobita brevimanus. Next base: position 64,985,698 of record NC_136976.1, read on the forward strand.
AGACCAAGCACATTGTGGACGGGTTGATGAAGGCTACATCTAACCCCCCCAGCTCGAAAAGTCACACCTAAGCCAAATAAAAATCGTCTGAAGGGAAAGTATGTCATCGTACTGAAGGGGTTACGTCAACGATATTACAGCCTGTGGCGAGTGACGACCGTAGAGTTCACTGGGGCGGATTGTGCAGACCATGGAGAGTGACAAAAGTTAGCTTACAGTTTCATTGCGTCTACCTCACACTTGGAGCATGTCCGTCTCGATCATTCCGATGCAACTGCTTGTGTGTGTGTGTGTGTGTGTGTGTGTGTGTGTGTTTAATATCGGCACAATTTATACCGGTAACATACGAGTAGAAGAGGATCATTAACCCTTTCAATCCACTGACGCACGTATTATTTCACTCTTGCTGCCTCCAGACGATTTTATTCACGTAGCCTTTGACCTGGAGGGGTTAGACAGCCTTCATCAACCCCTTCACTACCAGAGGCTCTTTTCCATCCTGGATAAAATCGTCTGCTGGAAGCCTGAGTAAAACGGAAAAAAAAGCCACTGAGGGATTAAGATGTGTGGAAAATAAATCGCCCAGAGAGAGACGTTACGAAATTTCCGAAGCCTGATAGAAATACGGCCCAACAGAGAGAGAGAGAGAGAGAAGGGGGGGGGGACTTACAAAATTTCAGGGGCCAATTAGAAAATACGGCCCTGATTTCCTGAGAGAGAGAGAGAGAGAGCGGGAAGGGGGGAGGCTGGACAGACCCCGTGATGACATACATACAATACACACTCATCCTGTATTGCATCACGTTTCGTTTCTCCAGGTTTTCCTTTTGTCCATATATTAGCGTTTTAACCTCGGTAGGTCATAATTCTGTTGTCTTAGATGATTTCCTAATACCTCTTCCTAAGCGTCTTACGTTTGACCAATGCGCCTTAACCTCTTCACCGCGATGACATGTTTTTATTCCTTACTACTACCAGCAACTACCAGACGATTTCATTCAGCTTATGAAACCCCTCCAAATAGTGAAGGGATTAGTGAAGGTTGCATCTAACCCCCCCTCCTTTCGAAAACTCTACAGTATTCTAAGCTGAATATAACTGGCTGGTGATGGCAAGAGTTGCACCACGACTGACGCCATCGTAGTGAATATCCTTCTGTATGTTACTGGTGCGAACTAAGTACATATTTACCTTCATATGGTCACGTCTTCTAGTACTTTGTTACTGCTGTCCCCAATTTTATTTCCTCAAGAGATTATAGGAGCAAGAGAATGTTAATACTGTTACCATAAACGCTGTCGTCTTAGGTGCTCCTGTGGATACTAGGAAAACCGAACATCCACAGGCTTAAATCGGTAGGTTCGAACCACTTTACGCAGTTGGACTGACGGTTAAAACTGTTCCTGTGTGCGAGCCCTTAGCGACAACTCTAGTATTCCATTTCAGCAAACACCAGACGCTTTTATTCAGAAGAGAGTGTCATAGCAACCTGAGTGTTAACATCTCCTCGTATGATGAAAACAGTGTCGAGATTATAAGAACACAGATAACAAGGAGCCAATATGCAAAATAAATGAACAAGGAAACAGCAAGAACAATGACTCTAACATTCTCCGCCACCTGAATACGACTCACTGCCTCACCCCTCCAAGGATCGCATACTCGTGACTCGCCAGCTGAAGAAGCTTCCTAAACATTCCATCCTTACTATTTTATTTCAGTATCAGGTAAGCAAGTATGTTACTGTGTGTTACTTGTTCAAGCCATGTCGATATAAATAAGAGACTAATATTTATGCAACCTGTTTCTATATAAGACAACATACACAACGTACAAGATATTAATAAAGTGTATATATGCAAAGCAAACCGCTAAAGATGATATGCTAGAAATCGCCCCGCGATAATACGTAACTAGTTTTCCTTATTTTTCCTCCCACCGTTTCTCATTTCCTTCCTTCCGTTGTTAACCACTACGATGACGTCCATTATTCTTCCTTCCGCCGAACGTGGTAAGAGGGTTAGTGATCGAAACTGTGACTAGCCCAATTGTATTCTTTTTCAGTATCATCCAAAAACATTTCCAACAACCCTTGAATGGTTCTTACAAGACTAAGAACCTTAACTTGGCCCAGATTTTCGTCCTTTTGCGGCTTATTTCGCATAGCCCACTGGTAGACTAAGACGGTGCTACGACTTTATACGGTTTCCATAGCACTTTTTCGTGATTTGCATTAGCTATCAGGATTGCAAGATGTCTATTTTAGGTCCTGTTAAAGGGGAAAGATAGCAGTCTTGCCCTCACTACCCTGGTCACCACACTACTCCTTCCTTCCACAAGTCTTATCTACAACCGCAACTTGCATCCCATACTGTGTACCTCCAACCCCAGTAACCTCAGTCCTAGTCTTGTAAACCTGTCCCAGTAATACAACCCCAGTCCTGTCTTCATAACCCCACCTCCACTTTCCTCTCTCAAGTGCGGTGATTCTTAGCTGCCCCCCCCCCCACCCTCATCGGTTCTTAACAACCCTCCCCTTCCCTCTCCCTCTCCCCCTGTGTGTGTGTGTGTGTGTGTGTGTGTGTGTGTGTGTGTGTGTGTGTGTGTGTGTGTGTGTGAATGCTGGATAGATAAGTAGATAGACAGAGAGATACGGGAGCATTTCTAGCAACCTTGTCCGTCTATCGTTCACTAACGTCTTAGGAAACAAGGTGCTTCACTATTGTAGATTTTGGCAACTTTAGCGAGGCCCCATGATAGGGCTCTGAAGCTTCCGCCACACTCATAGATTTTTAGTGACATACGAAGCCCTATATTAGGACCGTGTAGCTCCCACATCTCCCTGGTACTTTTGTAGTTGTTGACTTTAGTAACCCTTGAACCTATTCTGACTTCAGCCAGTATCCCCACAATCTTTTTTTAAGTGAGGTAACGAAAGCTATAAATTGTGCTGTTATGTACATTTCCGTACTGCTTATTAAAAAAATCATTGGATCCAAACAAATGAAGAGAACCAGAATAGGAATATTAGTCGGCACTGTAAGGCATCAACACCCACTGAACAAGAACAACACAACACCCAAACATCATTGTAACATCCACGAAACAGAGTAATAACTGAAATTTGTCAGTCTCTCTACTTATAGCCGGACTCCTTGATCCCGTAAGGGGTGACCACAGACAAATTGCCTCCATGTCTCCCCATCCTCTGTCATGAAACTGCCCTCCTTCCATCTCACATACTCCTCTCTTATACAAATCTCCAACCCATCCCTCCATTTGATCCTCGGTCCCCTTCCACCTCACTTACTGAAATCACTAGTAAGTAAAAGTGGATCTCAACAAAACGGCTGAACTAACCTTTCCTGGAAACCATTATTTTCTGTGGCAGTGAGAAGTCACCTTGAGTCACGTAGACTCGTTTCTTATCAAAAGGAACAATTCACCGTGTATTGTTCACGTTGAGGCAGTGCTGCCAAACGCAAGGGCACTTTTTACCTTGGACTTGTATGTCTTGTACATTATTTGCAAAATTATAAAATTACCTTAAAAATCTACTAAATTTTGAACTACCACGGACACTATCCCTCAAGAGCATTGATTTCTTTAAACTAGAGTAATTACCATCGAAACAGAAGCCCTGGTACATAACAAAGTCGATAATTTGCCAATGGCCTACCCTGGTATCTCCAAAAGCCGTTTCCGGTACCCCGTGTTAAGGAACGCAGCTCTAGTGGCGGTATTATTACTCCACGAGATTAACCTGTGGCGCTGCTACAACCTTGACTGGAGTGTGTGCGTACTCGTATCTCAGCCTCAGCTAACCTAGTCCTCACCCCACCCTCACCCACCCACCCTAGCACCAAATCGCCCCCTAAACACCATTCCTCCATCCCCCTTTTTTCAAACATGGTAACTATGGTCGATTTGTTTTCCTTTGACGGAACTAGGTCATTCAAATTGTTAATATACTACGTTGTGGTTAAATAATATTCGAGGAGTTTTAGTTATAAGGCAGTAATGAATCCCCCTGGTTACTAGTTAAAACTATTCTCCAGTTTGACTGTAATCGTCCATCAACCTAGGTGAAAAGGATTAGGGATCTTCAAGCAGGTTAGAGTAAACGCGCAGAAGTTTAGGCCACACACAAATGCCTCATGGCACTATCACTAAGTCACGTAAATAAGCTAATATCTCAGGGCAAAGGAGCTCCCACGTACGCCATTCCCTTCTGTCTCGGCTCATCCCTTCTACAGTAACGGGAAGGCGGCCAAAACAGCGGGTGTGTTTAGTTTCCACAATTCGAGAACATTGACAGGCAGTCTCCAAATTAAGTCTGGGATGTATACCAGAAGATTACACAATTTTCCTTGCAATTTTTGCTGTGCTTTGGGGGAAACTTGATTATCAGCTTACGATAGCAGTGGAACTACAGTAGGCTTTTGTGTGTGTGTGTGTGTGTGTGTGTGTGTGTGTGTGTGTGTGTGTGTGTGTGTGTGTGTGTGTGTGTGTGTGTGTGTGTGTGTGTGTGTGTGTGTGTGTGTGTGTAATTTATTGAGGACTTGACGGCAGAAAGGAAGGGAAAGAAAGGTGACTTATAACGATAACTTAGGGTACATTACTTTTATACGCAGAAACATATGAATGATTAACTTTACATCTTGTTCGTTCAGTGTTTTGAGGTGTGCTGTAATGAATCCCTCTTGCTGCTGTTGTTTGGATTCATTTAACGTTTTCCACTTTCTTTAGACTCTTGATGTTAACTGAGGCTATAAGACAGTTTTTACCCAGCTAAGGGGAATTCTGGAGGTTGAAAACTGTTTCTGTTAAGCATTGCAATGCTTGAATTTCCCTCACTATACATAAATCAGTTCAGATTTCTTCTGACTTAAAAAATAAGTGCAACCATGAACAAAAGTTCGCCGACAATCCACTGCCAACATTGTATGCTGTTTTCCTTATTTCTCAATCCTCCCCGAACGGCCACGAGTATCCTTCCTTGTACACATTGGTTGTGTACTTCATACTGGAACAACAAATAAATAGTTCAGGTAATACATTTCACTGACACAATTGGCAGAGAAGTGTCGGCGAACTTTTGCTCACGGCTGCACATTTATTTTTTAAACAAGATGAACAGAGAAAGAAAAAAGAAATTTTATACTTAAAAAAAAAAATCCATACGCCTGATTACCGATGTCATCCTTTCATAAAGAAAATCTATAATAGGTGGACCTGAACTGCTGTAGGTTGAAGTTTGGGAGAAAATTAATTTGGGGTAGTGAGTTCTAAAGAGAAACAGAGAAACAGTAAAACTGAGTTGAAGACATAATCCTTCAGGACTCCATCAGTATGCAAATGAGTAACACAATGACTAGCCGGAGTCTGTGTGTGTTTAAAGTAAAGCCCGTCGATTTGATCACCCGTTTGATTAGGGTTTAATCATATAGCTTTTCTTTGTTGTCCGATGTCTTTGGGTACCATTCTTCGTAACACGGGAATTTTCTTAACACCTCTTCTTCAGCGATTTATTATGATACATTTTATTATTATGCAACGTATATACATTAATATACGTCTTATTATTTTACATCTTACATACATTTTACACTGTGCATATTACATTCATCTTTCATCCTCTTTCATGGCCGTCATTAAAACTGTCGATATTTAAAAGGTATGAATAACACGCAGGAAAATTTAAAGCTGTAATATCCAGAAAAAATAGCAGTGCAAGAAGTGCTAAGTAGTCGCCAGTACAAACATTAATAAAATTCCCTGCCTACACCTACCATTCCATCCACAGCCACTCTACTCCTCCCATCCATTCTCTCTCTCTCTCTCTCTCTCTCTCTCTCTCTCTCTCTCTCTCTCCAGCATCTCGGCGCCCCTCCCTAAATATTGTGTCAAGGGCTTACACGGCACTGGCTGGCGGGTCCATCACTGCACGATAGACAGGCAGATAGACAAGTAGGTAGACAGATACACAGATAGACGATAGAGATAGACATAGACAGATCGAGATAAACGACTGAGAGACAGAGAGATCGATAGACGGACAGACAGACACACAGAGATAGATAGGCAGGTAGGTAGGTGAACAGTTAAAAATAAATAAACAGACAGATAGACAAGTAGTTAGAGATAAAAATAGAGAGAGACTGATAGAGACAAGCAGATGGATAAACCTAATAAAGAATCGCATATCTCTACCTAAACACCACCTGGACACGTAACCTTCACCACACCTAACCAACCCCCTCCTACCCCCCACCTCTCTCCGCTGCATTATCCCTGGTTTAGATTTCTTAGCCCCTCTTCCTGTGCGGTTTATTTTGCGTGTTACACCTTAATATCCTTTTATATGTTCCTGATACAAACTGTCGATATTAACTCTCATCGCCTCCTTTGCTCACAGTAAGGTGAATAAAATCACCTGGCTTAAAATACTATAGTCTCTCTCTCTCTCTCTCTCTCTCTCTCTCTCTCTCTCTCAGGTTTTTATGCTCACTCTCAGATAAAATTGTCTGGCATTAGCAGGAATAAATTAATATATAGAGTTGTCCCGAGAATGAGAGTTGATATCCTCTTCATCCAAACTGTGTCGATATTACAATAAATAAAGAAATGAATAAATAAAGATAACCTACAAGAGATGGCTAAGGTGTAATATGCAAACTAAATCGCCAGGGAAGAGGTGTTAGGAAAGTCAGGTAAGTCAAGGAGAAGACGACCCTAAGTTATTATGGAACAAGGCGCAGGGCAGAATATTAGGGGGACTTTATGTAGTTACAGGACCCCACTACCACTGTTTACTGTTTTATCTATCTGTCTATCTGTATGTCTATCTGTTTATCTGTTTACTCTGCTTCATTCATTCGTTCTTTATTTGTTTATCTATTTATATATTCGTGTCAATCTGCCTTTACACAGACAACACTTAATTTGAGGACTCCACTACCACGATCTAGTTATTTAATCAGTTCATTTATTACTATACTCATTTATTCGCTGCCAGACGAAATGCGGGTCACAGCACGAAACTGAAATGCCTAAAATATACTCCACTGAATCGGGGTCTTCTTCCTCCAACTTTGTCCCTGGCCTAGAAGATCCCACACTTTCCATCTGAATATGTCCGTTTCTGACCTGTGTGACGAGGCCTTTTGGGGGGCAGCTCTTACACCCTGCGCTGACTCATGTGTTGCGGGGACGGCCCAGTCAGCGATACCAGCGTCAACTTTTCGTTATTTTCTATTCTCATAACTCTTCTCAGGCTTTTATAGTGTCTACTTTTTCACGTCCACTGATTGTATGGTTGATCAGTAATGTCGCAAGGCAGCCAAAAGTATCTTATCTTCTCACAAAAGCAAACTAAACCACTCCACAACAAACAAGACTGGGCAGCACAATATATGGACCACCCTGTACACACAACCAAGGCGTAATATCACTTATTGGCCTTGCACACACCCACGGCATCCGCGTCCACTTCACGCGCTTCCTTCCCCTGCCTGCCAATTTACCCAAGCCTCTCTGCCTCGCATCTCATTCCACGTCCCTACTTCTCATTCCACGTCCCTACCTCTTTTCATTCCACGTGCCTACTTCTCTTATTCCACGAGCCTACTACCTCCCTTCTCATTCCACGTGCCTACCTCTCTTCTCATTCCACGTGCCTACCTCTCTTCTCATTCTACGTGCCTGCCTCTCTTATTGCACGTGCCTGCTACCGCCCTTCTCATTCCACGTGCCTACCTCTCTTGTCATTCCACGTGCCTATCTCCCTTCTCATTCCACGTGCCTATTTCTCTTCTCATTCCACGTGCCTACCTCTCTTCTCATTCCACGTACTTAAAATTCGTGTCGGCACTCTCATGTTCCGCTTGGCAACCACTTGTGCACGTTCGCCCTCCTCCATCTCTTCATTACCTGCTGATTTCTGCACACGGGTCTTTAATGTTGTCTTGAATGTAATTTTTGCAATGTGTCTGTATAAAAAACGGAAATAAATAGCTTTCGAAATAATATGGAATGAAATAAGCGGAATAAATCGTTAAGGAAGAGGTGCTACGAAGCCTTCTGTGCGAACCTTCATATGGCCCATGTCAAGCTAGGAAGGACCTTAAATAGGAAAAGGGGTCAGTGAAGGCTGTATCTAATCCCTCCAATTGCAATCGCGTCTCCTAAGCGGAATACAATCATATGGAGATAGAAGAAAGGACAGATTACAGCTTATGTGTGTTATTTACCGTTTTTTTTTTTTTTTAATAACATCTTACAGCAGATTCCATAAGTAACATACAAGAGATAATTCAACGTCTCATATGCAAAACTAAACTGCAGAAATAAACTGTTAAGAAAGCGGTGGTATGGAGCCGCGTTGAACTTCTTCACTACACTCAAACAATCTGTTCAACCGTACCCATTTTCACAGGGTACTCTCTCACGGCCCCTCTCTACCTCTACCTCAGTTCCAGTCCATCCCACCCATACTTTAATCTCCCACGCCCATTTCTTTTCCACTCATTACACTTTCCCTCATGTAGGATGTTTTGGAATATATCTTCAGTACATTCAAAACACTATTTATATAAGAACCATTTTCACAGCGTATACTTTCCTGTCCCAACTCCATAACCTACCAAATTTCCAGCTCATCCCATCTGTTTGACTGGTCACTGTGTTTAAATAATTCCCATACTCCCCCGTTTGATGGCTTCATTACACGACGCAGGTCACGCTGTCAACGAATATCCCTGTTTATTTTATTCTTGCCGCCTTCGGACGATTTTATTCACTTTACGATATTTCTTTTTAACTGCCAGAGTTAGATGGAGCTTTCATTAAACTTTCCTCACTTGAGGTTCTCCCAGAGTCCGGTATAATCATCAGGAGATAGCAAGAATGAAAAATAATGACGTCTCCGGGCAGAAGGGGTTGTTACACCGAACGCCTTCTTGTAGGTTATTGTCTGTCCCCTTCACGCCGATGACACATTTTTATATGAATTCTCTCCACCACAAGACAATTTTATTCAAGTTACGACGGATCTCACGTAGTGTTGGGTTAACTTAGGCTATATCTGACCCCTCATGTTCGAAAAGTCTCTCCTACACAAGATAAATTCGTCTGGCCGTTTCAAGAATAAAAAAGATAAAACAGTAGAAAGGGTTAATCATTTCACTGCGGTGTCGTATATTTTATTATATTCTTGCTTTCTCCAGATGACGAAACCCACGATAAAAAAAAAAGATCATCGCACAGAAGTGGTTAAGAACTGAATATGAACGACACCACCGGACAGAAAATGTTGAGCTCACAGAACTTTCTTAGAATATTGCCAACGTCGGATGCACATTTTCTTTACCCATTCACCCCGAGGACTGCCTTTATGTATTCTCTGTCTGTCTGTCTGTCTGTCTGTCTCTCTCTCTCTCTCTCTCTCTCTCTCTCTCTCTCTCTCTCTCTCTCTCTCTTGTGGTGATGGGGTGGAATTAAAAACATATCGAACCACTATGCTTTAAAAAAAAAAAAAAAATGCTAAACCGAACACAACAGTCTGGTAGAGTATAGTGAAAGACGTCATCAGATGGGAAGCCTTACGTACACAAACCACTACTGAACGAACTGTGCCACGACATTTCCTGGATATCCCAACGTTTACAAATACGTTTGTAACCCCGCTTTCACTAAGATGGCGTCATTTCCTTTCATCCCCGCTGCTGCAAGACGATCTTATTCAGCTAATGTGAGCATCCTAGTTCTGAAGGGGTTGATGATGGCTATATCCCATTGGAGCTCAGTGTCCGGAATACTGGACAGAACTGGGATTCTTCAAGTCTTTATAAAGTAGGGAACCCCCGGGTAGGGACCTATGAGCTTCGCAACTATGAGCCGGTAGGCGGAGGGCGGTACGCTTAGTACCCACCCAGTGCCATGCCTCGCCCAGCACCCCTGGGATCCAATGGGATATATAATACTTCCAAAGATACATTTTTTAAAACTTCTTCCCTACGGCATTTTTATTTTGTTCTATTTCCAGACGATTTTATTCAGCTGGGGAGAGATTTTTAGGCGTGGAGGGGTTATATAGAGCTTTCCTTAACCCTTTCAGCACCAAATGTCTCCCCCAGAACAGAAATAGAATCGTCCGAAGGCAGTAAGAATCAGTAAAATCGTCCATGGTATGAAGGGATGAACGAACTGAGGCATCGCGTTGTTAGTATTATGTTGTCATTGTTAGACACGTTTATCCTCGTTTATTTATTTATTTATTGTTCATTTATTTTATTATTATTATTATTATTATTATTATTGTTGCTGTTGTTGTTTTTGTTGTAATGATGATGGTGTTATTATTATTATTATTACTATTATTATTATTATTATTATTTTTATTATTATTATCATCGTCATCATCCTATCTGGCTCTCTAATTCAGCTAAAGGGACGGCTGTTGTAATGAACGGGTTACTGAAGGCTACACCTAACCCCTCCGATTTAAAGTCTCTCGTTAGCTGAATATAAGAGTCTCAAGATAGCAAGAATAACATGAAAAATAATAGAATGAAATGAAAAATAATAGAATAAAATATGAGAATAATAGAGTAAAATGAAAAATAATATAATTAAATGAAAAACGGAATAAAATAAAAAGTAACAATAAAATAAAAAATAACAATACAATAAAAAATAGAGTAAAATAAAAAAATAATGGAATAAAATGAAATTAATATAATAAAATGGAAAACAGAATAAAATAAAAAGTACTAGAAGAAAATGGAAAATAAGAATAAAATTAATAATAATAAAATAAAATGAAAAACACGTCATGGCGGAGAAAGAACTACATCACCCCGAGGACGTATTTTCATATTCTTGCTACCCCCAGACGATTTTATTCAGCTTAGGGAGGAGGTGTATTAGGGAAGAGGTACTTAAGGCTGTGTCTAACCCCTCCAGATCGAAAAGTCTTCCCAGAGCTGAGAATAATCGTCTGCTGGCCTAAGAATATCATAGGAACAATGGCTGGTATTCCTGTCGGTTAAGGAAGTCCCCTAGCACCTTTTCCTAAGTGATTTATTTTCGCTAATTGCACCTCACTGTCCCATCGTATTTACAAAGCCTCCAAGCATCGCCATACTCTGCATCAATAACATACAAAAGGATGTTTACCACACATATCCAAAAATAAATCGCTAAGGAAGAAGTGTTAGGGAGCTTCCTGAACCGATAACGACATTTTTTACTATTTATTTTTTTTATTAATCATCACTACAAGTCATTCCCAAGCCAAATAAAATCGTCAGGAGGCAAGAAGTAAGATAAGATGACATTTTCGGGTTAATCTCTTCCATCCAATGAATTCCCTCTTGTAGTTGACTTTTGCTGCTCCCCAGACACTTTTATTCAGCTTGGGAAAATCGTCTGGGAATTGAGGGGATTGTTGAAGTATACATAAACCCTCTCCAGTGTGAAAAGTGTGTCTAGAAGAGAATAAAATGGTCTGGTGGTGGGTAGAATGGTGTGTCATCGTGCTGAAGGTGTTAAGGGATATATCTCCCCAAAAGAAAGCAATCTCTACCTTTTTTCTGCTCTCTCTCTCTCTCTCTCTCTCTCTCCTTGTACTGAGCGGGCTAATGAACGCTGTATCAAACCTCTCCCGTTCAAACAGTCACTATTAAACAGAATACAGTATACTAGTCCAGTGTTTGCAAGAATATACGGCACCAGATTAAAGAGGCTAACCCTTTCAACTCGAAGACATCCTATTTCTTCTACTTCATCAACATCATCATCATCATCATCTTCTTCTTCTTCTTCTTCCTCTTCTTGTTCCTGCTGCCACACGCCGCTATTCATCTTGGGAGATCCTCGTGGAAGTGAAGGGGTTAATGAAGAGTATAGCCAACCCTCAAGTTCAAAAAAATATCCCCTGAGCTTAAAATGAAGTGGAGATAGCAAGGAAAAAAAAACAGGAAAAAGGAAAAAAAAAAAAAGTCCTCAGATTAAGAAGGTTAGAGACGTCTGTATTTAACCCCTCCATTTCCAAGTCCTTGCAAGTCAAGTAAAATCGTCGGGAGAGAGCAAGAATAAACTGCAAAGACATCCTCTTTTCAAAGGGGGTAAGTAAATAGTACGACCAGATTTCTCAGACACCCATTTTTATATAATCTCTACTTAACCTCTACCGTGCGATTCCTTGTTTCATCATGTTAGTCTAGTTCGTTCATACCCTTCAGTTCGATCATTTATTTCTCCTGATTATCTCCAGCTGGTTCAGATAACTTTGATTAGAATTTCCAATTATAGAAGCTGGATATAGCTTTCACTGACTTCCCACTACAAGGAGTCCTTTCTAAGCTGAATAATTTCGTCTGGGTATGGGAAGAACAACGTACAAAATTAATGAAGACTTTAATTTCCACGTCTTCCTCGTCCCCTCCCATCACCACCCTTGTAGCAGCAGTAACATCAACACTACGGAGCCTTCAGCCACTTCACCACGAGGACGTCTTATGAATATTATTCTTGCCATCTCCACCTTTTTTTTTTTTTTACAGCTTGAGTAGAACATTTCGAAGAGATGAGGTTAAAATCTTCATAAGCCCATTCAGTACGAGGGCTGTCTCTTAAGCTGAATTAAATAGTCTATCGTTGGCCAAATGAATATATAAATAGATAAGTAAATAAATAAATAGGTATATAAATAAATAAATGAATAAGGCCGTGCTCTTGTTGCTGAGGGCCATACCACTTCAAGTCCAATTACCCCTCACGACTCAATTGTTTCCACTTCCACCCGCCTCCTCACACCCTTACAATAGCCTACGATAGTAATTACTCACGATATTAACTTCCTCACTACGATGACACGGTTTTTATTTATATTTATGTTATTTCCAGACGATTTTATTCCCCTTAGGAAGGACCCGTATTAGTGAAAAGATTATGAAAGTTGTCTGTCTGTCTGTCTGTCTGTCTGTCTCTCTCTCTCTCTCTCTCTCTCTCTCTCTCTCTCTATTTGACCTTGATATTCTCCACTGTCACACTTGGGTACTTTCTTCTTCACTGAACTGCTTTTTGGTACATGCAGGAAAATCAGAATTGGGTCTTATGCTGGGTCCTGGTGTAGTGCATTACCCCCATTATCCCCCTACAATTCTCTGACGCCTGGTGGTCTAGTGAGTTAAGGCGCTTCAACCAACTGTGGCCCAAAAGTGTCTCATTCCGAGGGGTGATTGGCGTTTAACTAATCATTGTCACCATAAATGTCTGGGGTTCACTTGTTCCAGCCACCTACTTTCCTGATGAGAAACACTGGATTGGATGGATGCATGGATGGAGGGAGGGATGGACGAAGGGATGGGTGGATGGATGAACGGAAGGGATGGTTGGATAAATAATTGGATGGGTGGACGGATGAGTGAAAAGATGCATGGAGAGATGGACGGATGGATGAATGGATGGGTGGATGAATGAGTGGATGGATAGATGGGTGGGTGGATATTGCTTCCAATTTAGTTGTGTTATCTGGTAGCTGTCATTGAAGATGATAGTATATAAGTAAACAGCATGTCTTAGAGAAGTATTCAACATGACTGGAGATTTCTTAACACCTGTTCCTTACCGATTCATTCTGCACATTACGCTTCACTCTATGGCACCCAAAATACGGGCTTCGGCATCAAGGTAAAAAAAACTATAGTGTTATCCTTGACGACATTCCCACATGTAAACTCTGCTGAATCAGGTAACGCACTTTATTAGTTTATTCCTACTTACTCCATACGGCTTTATTCAGCTCAGATATAAGGCTTTCGTGTTGTCTGGATAGAAAGAAGCATCACATAACGCTCACAGCTCGAAAAGTTGAGCGGAATAAAATGACCTGGAGATGGCAAGAGTAACATCGGAATGAATGCCGGCGTGGGATGCCTTCACGTGGTGGCACCGATACAGCGGGGTTTTTCCAATGCCCGGTTATACAGACGTCCCTCAACTCCCTCCCTATCCCCCCCCCCCTGCAAATGAGGATGGTGGACTGCCTTGGAAGGGTAACTTCAGGCTGCAGTCCACTGGGTTTGTTTCAGATAAACTTGGGGCTACTGCCACTACTATTGCTACTACTACTACTAAAATGAAGGTGTTAATTTCAGATGAGTCTCCGAAGACGTGTATCGCATACCAACTATTGTACCTCGCATTTTACAAACACAGTGACTACTTTGACTGTGGCTTCCCTGCAATTCATTCCTCCCGATGAAAACGGTTTTACTCACTCTCAGCTGAATTTAGTCACCTGGCGTTAGATGGTTTAGAATGTGAGGAGCTGTTCCGACGATGAGTATGTAATTGATGACAATGTAAACACTCTCAGGCTCTTGTGCTTACTTCCAGCTGAATCATACTGAAGGAGTTAATGCGAGCTATATCTAACCCCCTCCAGTCCGAAAAGTATCTGAAAATGTTTGGGAGTGCAAGAAAAAAGTAAAGAAAAAAAAAAAAAGCGGAATCAAGGGGTTAAGTTGACTTAAAAATTACACGTCCGACTGTGCTGTATTTTTCTGCTTCTTACCTTCTCTTAGTTTTTCTTCAAGACAGTGGAATAGTCCCTTATTTCATAAAAAAGGGAGGGGCGGGGGACTGGAATAGGCGGCTTTCAAACCTTCCTGTCCTCTTTAGGACCGGTGCGATGGTACTTGCGGTGTGTTTTGTTTTGTTTTTATATGGCATGATGGTCGGTCTTGTGGAAGAACAGTAAATTCTGTCAGCGAAACTCAAATAATCAAACTATTTCCTCTCCCAGCCTGGGAATAAACTCACATCCTACACCACTGGAGGAGAGGAGTCAGAAACTGGGACTTTCTCTGATTTACGTCCTGAAAGATACCAAGGAGTCACGTCATACATACACTTTGCTCATGTGTAGCCTACATGGACAGCAGGGCTAAGAAAAGTAGGATTTTTTTTTTTTTATCTTTTTTGCTTTTTCTTTTGTTAACATAATATTCTGACGGTGAAGCTATATTTGCACATACCACAGTATTTACACAGACATATTTTAGCTGAGATCTTGTGCTAAAGTAGTTGACCTTCCCTTGTCTTGAGTTGAGGCGCTGTGGGTGCTGACAGTGCTGACATTGTTCTGAGTCTTAAACCACGGAGGACAACTTATCTCATTTACTCGGGCTAACGTTACCAAAAGCCCCTTCAGTACCATGTTCTGGCTGCTGTCAGACGCTTTCATTCAGCTGAGGGGTAGAGCTTTGGTAGTCAGGGAGAAGGCTAGGACAGTCGCCATGAACTCCTTCAGTACCATGATATCCGTATCCCATATATTTGCTGCTGCCAAACTATTTTCTTTAACTAGGGGAAGGTCTCTCGTACTGCACAGGTTGAGCCGCTGAGAGTGATTTTGTGTTTGAGAATAGCACGAACTGAATATAATCTTCATCCAACGTAAGGAAGACTATAATAAAAGATCCTGGACTAAAGGGGTTGATGGAGATAACTTCTAAGCCCTTCACTACGAGGTCTCCCATAAGTATAATACAGTAGACGGGCAACAACAAACTAAATAAGCACGTTCGTTGGCTGCTTGATCTGCGTTAAGCCATGGAACCGTCAACGGGGCAGAAAAGAAGTGGGTATGGTTAGCAAAAGAATGGGTGGGATGGACTGGAAATCTGGTGGGAGGTGGGGCGGAGGCAGAAATGTAGAGGCTGTGAAAATGGGTTCTTAGGATTAGTGGTTCTGAGTGCAGTGCAGGTATACTTCTAAATACCCCTCAAGAATGAAATTGTCGGGAGGGGAAATAAAGAAATGGGCGCAGGGGACAAAGAAATGGGTGGGGTGGGGTGGAACTGTGGTGGTGATGTGGGGAGGGGCCATAAGAATGTTCCCTGCAAAAATGAATACTGTAGGATTAATTGTTTGCGTGCAGTGGAGGTTTGTTTTAATATTTTCTCAAACAACAACACTGATGTAAGCTTGCGTTGTACTTATCTACCAGTCGCCTTACATCACAGGTCACAACAACAATAGCAACAACAGCGACAACAACATTACCTTGCGTTACTATCATTTACCTTGTCCTGGGTATAATGATGATAATGATAGTAATAATAATAATAATAATAATAATAATAATAATAATAGTAATATTGCTGCTGGAAGGGTTACTAGAGATCGTTTTTAACCCTTTCAATACGAGAAGTTTCCCCTAAGATGAAAAAGTACAGTAGTTGAGCTGCAGCAGAGAGAGAGAGAGAGAGAGAGAGAGAGTCTGTTGTGTGTGTGTGTGTGTGTGTGTGTGTGTGTGTGTGTGTGTGTGTGTGTGTGTGTGTGTGTGTGTGTGTGTGTGTGTGTGTGTGTGTGTGTGTGTGTGTGTGTGTGTGTGTGTGAGTGTGTGTGTGTGTGTGTGAGCTGTAGTGGAGGGGATAATGATGTTTATGTATGATCTGACATTTAATCCTCTCTTGTTATGTAGAAGGCATTCTCTCTCTCTCTCTCTCTCTCTCTCTCTCTCTCTCTCTCTCTCTCTCTCTCTCTCTCTCTCTCTCTCACTGGTATCCTTGGAGTGGTGAGAGACAAAAAGACAACCACCAAGTTGAACTCATTTAATGATAATCTTAGCCACTTGCTCACTACCACTGCTTTACCCTCAACATACCCACTTACTACACCACACACACACACACACACACACACACACACACACACACACACACACACACACACACACACACACACACACACACACACACACACACACACACACACACACACACACACACACACACACACACACACACAAACTCTTACTTTTTAATCCCCCCAAATATGGTCATGCAGCAAAATAGTGTCTTGGAATTTACTCTGCCAAAAAAGTATTAGTTTACACTACCAAATAAGTGTTAAAGTTTATACTTAAAAAAAAAAAAAAAATGTATCCATGTGACTATCTGTCTATCTATATGTCTGTCTATCTATAGCCAAACGAATTAATCCTATAAATGAGGGGTCTGAACAAGTCGCCTCCATGTTACCCTTTCGTCTGCCATCAGGCAGGGCATTCTGTAACTCATACCCCTTTCTCTCATGTATCTCTCCACCCCATCTCTCCATCTCATCCTTGGTATCCCTGTTCCCTCCCCAATCTCCATCTCAGTCACATAAACTCTTCTAGTTAGTCTCTCATTCTTCATCCTCTCCACATGGTCAAACCACACCACAGTATTTCTCCTACCGCTTTCAGTCACATGCGCACCAGCACCACAACTCTCCTTAGCTTTGTGTATCTCTCTTACGCTTCTCTCAGATAACTCATTTTCCATTGCTACTACTCTTGATTTGTGTCCTTCCATACATTAGAGTAGGGATCACAATACTGACATGCTGAGACTTTTTTGTTTACCCCCAGTTTCAGTTTATATATAAAAAAGTATCGTACAGTTTACATAACGAAAAAATATTTTACATTTACTGTCCTTATTCATTTATAACCAGAAGAATATTCCGGAGAGGGTGGGCACAGATAAGTCGCATCTACGTCTTCCTTTCTTCCGCCATCAGGCTGCCATTTCTCCTACTCACACCTCTCTCACTTGTTTATCACTCCTCATCCCTTCAAATACATCATCGGTCTCACTCTTCCCACATCGCCCATATTCACTAGTAGTCAGTCTCACACTCTCCATTTTCTCCAGGCTTCTAACACTTACCTTCGCATCCACATCACTACCACAACGTTTCAGAACTTTCTCAATTGTTTGTTTCAACGAAATTTCACACACTCCTTTCAGATAATTCATTTCCACTCTGTCACTCCTGATGTGAGTCTTTTCAGACAAGTCCAAGCTTCCCTTCCTTACATTAGAATGGGTTTTACAATGTTGTCATGCAACGACTTCTTTACCGTCATCCTCACCCTCGTAATCTTTGTCACTGCAGAAACTTCCCGTCTCTTGTTCTTCTTGCAAAAGAAAATCTGAGATACAAGATGGAATTGATAGGAAGTCTGGTTGTGAATTCGAATCCTGGACACGAATACGGAAAAATCTTTTCGTAACTGCCCAAAAGACAGGCTAGTGTGGTTCAGGAAATAGACAGATAGAAAGCAGGTACCGGTTATCCTCTCCTTCCCCCCGACCTCTGGCTGATGGGAAAGGATGGAGTATACCCAGACTCCTAACAAACAGCTTAGGAAACAAGAGAATTCCCAGACAGCCACATTCACAAGAGCCGTTAAACTGTGACAAGTTGGCTCATATTTGTGGAACTTTGTGGAGGATGTGGCTTAGGATTCATAGTCAGACCCTCTTGAGAGTGAGTTGTATATACGATTGCTTCTTTGGCGCCTTCCCCTTCATTCATTCAGATGCCATACCCTTCAGAAGAAAACTAGAATTAATATTAAAGTGAAATTTTTCGAAAAGTGAAACGATATCCGACAACAGTAACTGCTATGGAGATTTATTAATCTTGGAAATGGGTCTGGACCCAAGATAAATACGATCCCAGGAGCAGCTCCAGGGAATAAACTCCAGAAGAGGTAGAAAAATGAACCCTTGAACCTTGGCTGACGAATTAGCTACTTCACTCTGACTAACCCTGCACGATTTTAGTCATCCATTCATTCATTGCCAGACGCCATGTATCCCAAACGGGGTGGCCAAGGGCTTAGAGTTAATTGTTTTACAGGGAGGGGCACTAATCCTCCACCAACCCAAATATGGTCATGCAGCAAAATAGTGTCTTGGAATTTACTCGCCACTGGAGTCGCCACTGGAAAAACTACCAAGGTCAAGGGGTTAATGATAGATAAATAGTACAGTCCTTATTTTTGTAAGACCTGTAAACAACAACGAAAATGCACCCACTCATTCGCAAATACTCACTCTTTTTCAAACGCATTCTCATTCGCAAACACACACATTCCCACACCCTCATTCGCAAACACACTCATTCTCAAACGCTCGTTCCCAAACACACTGTCATTCTCTCGTCTCTTATTCGCAAGCGGTGGCAAAGATATGGCCCCAGTACCATTGATAAGACAAGGGAAATGAAAATAAAGCACCAGAGATTTACTTTTTGATGGATAGTGGGTGTTTTTATACTCTACATATCTTCCGTCGCCCGCACAGAAGCAGCATATTACTTCTAAATGTAACTTTTTTTGAGGTGCCTTTTGAGGCCTAAAGCTCACCATTATTATTTTTATCTTTATTATTATTATCATTATTGTTATTATCATTATTATTATTATTATTATTATTATTATTATTATTGTTACTAATTTGATTAGTTACTCAGTCTTCTTCTTCTTACTACTACTACTACTATTACTGCTACTACTACTACTACTACTACAGTCTGCCCCTTCTGCCTTACAAGCAAAAAGCCAAGAGTGTAGAGGGTCTGGTGAACACGGAATGGGATAATGCCATTGGGTAAGGAAAGGCCTGATCACGGAACCGCTAACCCGGCCTGACAGTGACAAACTCCCCGCCAAACTGTGGACATTTGTATCCAGCGGGAGTGACACCTTCAATGACGCTAGCGTGACGCGAAATCAGGGTTGGCGGGAAATATAGATGGCGACACGTGGCCTTTCCCTCAAAATCTGACACACTGCTACCTCAAAAAAATGCAGTCAGTCGGTCTTTCCTGCGTTTTTTCATACACTTCACTTATTCAAAAATGGGGTCAATTGGTCTTTCCCACAATTCTGATGGCTTCACATCCACAGACAAAACGTTGTGCAGCCTATGTGTAGAGCTTCACACACACACACACACACACACACACACACACACACACACACACACACACACACACACACACACACACACACACACACACACACACACACACACACACACACACACACACACACACACACGCACACTGATGATAATCATAATAATAATAATAATAATAATAATAATAATAATAATAAGTATTTTACTGGTAGCCATCATCACCTTAACGTAACCTAAACTAACTCTGCGACTAATCTAACCTGATTTTACCTACCTTAGACCTTCCTGGAAAAGGAAAAATGCCGAAATAGATTAAAACTCTTCTTCTCGAATCTTTTTTTATCGGTGGAAATATAGAAATGCTCCTCTCTCTCTCTCTCTCTCTCTCTCTCTCTCTCTCTCTCTCTCTCTCTCTCTCAAGTTCAACCTCCAAGAGATGACTGGATGTTTTTCGATCAAGTAATGCTATGAAGGGGAGTAGGCTGGTCATGTAGCACTAAATACACTGGTGTCGGTTACACTTCAAAGTTGCAGCCGCTTTACAAATATTTACACTGGTGACACTTATTATTTTACAGCGCTTGTCTAACACTGTACAATATTCCACGTAATTTGTATAACTTAGATAGGACTGTTGAGGTTAGATATCATTACTGTGTTTGTTGTTCATAGTTTTTTCTGTCTTCCCTTCTCCCCTCCTTCGCTCCATCTTACTCCCTCCTTCCTTCCCACTTCCTCTTTAATGATGGCGATAATGACAACGATGATGGTGATTATGATAGTGTGATGAATGTTATAATGATGATAATGAAAATAAAGCTGATTACGATTATCATTACGATGGAGAGGGTTTTTATGATGGTGATGATTGATGATGATGATGATGATGATGATGATGATGATGATGATGGTGGTGGTGGTGGTGATGCTGCAGAATAATAGCTCATCTCCACAATCAATTCCCGTCCGACCACCTGCCCCTTGACTGTAGGTAAGGAACGTTTGTAGGATATCCGCCCTCATTACCCCTTCCCTTCATCTCTCTCTCTCTCTCTCTCTCTCTCTAACGTGGGGGGGAGGGGGGCTGGTAGTGTAATGGTTAGCTCATCTAGTCCGCAACTGGAAAAACTCGAGTTCGTTTCCCGGGCCGTTCTAATTCTTGGACAAAGTTTGTTTTCCTTATGTCCCTGTTTACCCAGCAATACAGTTGCGGACCTGGATGGACGTTGACTGTTGCGTATCGTATTCTAGGCGAAGATTGTGACTTGGAAAAAACTGCTTATCTGCTTTAATGACCCTAGTATAGTCGATAGGTGTTAATCCCAAGCCTGTTCTCTCCTAACCTCCACTTCTCATTACCTCTTCGTCACACTTATCTTCTTCTCTCCCCACTCGTCTCCTCCCCTCCCTCTCCCCCTCCCCTTGACTTTCTCTCTCCTTCTCCCATACTCCTTTCCCTCCCCCCCTCCCTTTTTGCCATCTACCTCTTCTCCTCCCATTCTCCACGTCTACAGCATCCTCTCCTCCTCTCTCTAACTCCTTACCCTTTCCCCCTAGTCATCTCTCTGATCCATTCTCTTCTATCCTTGTCCTTTCGTCCCCACTCTTCCCCCTCCCCCTATACTCCCTACTCCATTCTGCTCCCTCCTTCTCTACCTTCTCCTTCCCCCCCTCCTCCTTAATCCTTCTCCTCCCCTCCCGCTCACATTTGTCGTTCCAACCTTCTTAAGTGACAAACCTCCTCATTTTCTCCCATACATATTCGTTTTATATCTAGGGTAACGCCAGGCAATTTTGTCCAGCTGAGGGAAAGCCTACCTGTCGATGGTCCGTATTCTTTTCTGGTAAGGAGGCTCCCCAACACCTCTTCCTTAGCGATTTATTTTCTATACGACTGGTTAATACCCTTTTGTACGTTATCTGTGCAGAGTATGGCGATATTAGAATGATTTATATAGCACAGAATAAGACAGCAAAGTGTAATAAACAAAATAAATTGCTTAGGAGAAAGTGTTAGGGAGCTTCCTTTACCGACGGGAATACGAGGGAAAGAGATAGTTTCATCACTGTGAGAGGTATTTTTGTGAATTTCTTTTTCTCAAAACAGTATATTGTATTAGTACAGGTTTAATGATCAAATCTATAACAGTCTGTTTAAGATTTTTTTTTTTTTTCAGTATGCACATTTTTTTCTGGCAAAATTTTTAAATTAAACGCTTCAATCAGCAAAGGCTGCCTACAAATTTGTGATCAAATCCAGGCGAGTGTAGAATGAAAAAAATAATTGACCCTAAATCAACAAAGAGGATAATTAAATTACCATTCTACGGGTTGTATTCAAAGTAGCTCTTAACGCCTCTTTCTTGGCATCTTTTTCTGCACACTATACCTCAGTTTCCTCTTGTATCTGACTGATGCAAGCTTTGTAAATATTAAATGCTATAAATAACAGACAAAAAGTGCCCGACATATCCTAAATACTTCACGGAAAAAGAAATGGCACGAAACTATCAATGTCACCTGGAATAAGTCCCTATGACTGGGGATATAGGCAGGATAGAGGACATAAACTGATGACAGCCGCAGTTTGAGGGTTAACCATTTCACTCCGATCACATTTTTCATTTCCTTCTTGCATCCTCCAGACAATTTTATTCAGCTTTTGGAAGATCTCTCGGAGCGAAAGATAAAGGAGGATATATCTAACTTCTGCAGTTCGAAAAGTGTCTCCAAAGCTGGAAAAAAAAAAAAAAATACCTAAAAACAATAGACTACAACTGAAATCCACCCTTCGGGATGAGGGAGTTGAGTGCTCCTATGAATTTGGGTGATGGTAAACGAGTCACGCCACACTTACACTGTTTACTATTGTTTACAGCATCTCCAGAGTAATAAAGAATGAGATCTACCCGTCTCTCTCTCTCTCTCTCTCTCTCTCTCTCTCTCTCTCAGTTCAATTATGCTCCTCGATCCCAATTTACTGCCCTCCCCTCCCAAGTATTTCATTGCTATCTCACGAATGCCACTCATATCTGTTTCTCAAGTATCACCTATTCCTCGTACTGGTGTAGTTGGCCCTTGGGATAATACCTGGCTCGAGTGTCACTTGAGCCAGGCACTTGTGAGGCACCTGACTGACTGACCTCCCCTCCCCCCTTACTATCCAGACCCTCAATCACTCTCTTCACCCCCACCCCCACCCTCTTCATCCCTACCCATACCACCACCACCTCTCTCTTCACCCCCATCCCCACCACCACTCTCCTTCACTCTCTTCCTCCCCCCTCCCTCACCACTACCCTTATCCCTCCACCACCACCATCTATCACTCTCTTCACCCCCACCCCAACCTCACCCCCACCACGACCCCTCTCTTCATCCACAACCCC
>NC_136976.1:65013858-65086358 GCF_032717465.1 Coenobita brevimanus
TTGGCTCTAACCAATAATAAAGCTACTCAGCCGTCAATACCGAAGTTATGTAATGAAAGCGCAAGAATCAGTTATTATTACATCACCACGAGTAACCTATAGCGCCATCAGTAACCACCATAACAATTTCATATATCTAATACCAGTAACGAATCCAACACCATTATTATCCATCACAGCATTATCATATTCCCAACACCATTAACGAATCCAACCCCATTAAGACACACCACAGCAGTATCATATACCTAACACCACTAACGAATCCAACACCATCAACATCATCCACAGCATTATAACACCACTGACGAATCTGACCCATTAAAACGACCAGAACAATACCATATAAATAACACCAATAACGAATCTAGCACAACAAGTATTTCGTATATCTAACGCCACTCCCTCACCACAGACACAGTACGTTTTCACCATAGTAGCAGTGAAAAAAAAAAAAAAAATCTTTCCCTTCCATTAACGGGATTAAAGAGGAAACTTGGGCTAACTCTTATAGATTACTTCCCCCGACACACACACACACACACACACACACACACACACACACACACACACACACACACACACACACACACACACACACACATTCACAATGAGACTGCTTATATATTGTACACAAAACTAATGCGTCTCAACTTTCACACTACGTCTTTCACCACACTCGAATCTGGCTGAAGGCGCAGTTCTCCCACCTCTCCCTACTTCAGCTAAGGGTGTGAAGAGGCCAACCACGCCCTTCAGAATCACGTCTGAGAGTCACGCCACACCCAAGTACCGCGCCATGAGGGTTTTTGACGCACTATTGCATCCCTCTCACTTCTTTTATCGCTATTTCATTGATCGCTGCTTATCTGAACATTGTGCCTGCATCTCTGCTTCATTACAGCGGCGCTCAGTACTCGTGTAGCAATATACTCTCATCCCTTTTCTGTCCAACTATCTAATGCAGCTGCTATCTGGTTCTGTCTTCCTCACTCTGTATTCTCCTTTGCTTGTGATCTCAAGTCCTTTAAACACAATGTGTGCAGGAATTTCGAAATGAGCAAATCTTGAATTTTCTTATTTGTTTGATTTTCTCCTGGAAAGGACAACTTTTAGCACGGATTTAGCTTTTGGTTCTTTCTTATTTACATTAATGGTGTAATTCTGGACGTGCGCTTACACACATGCAGACTTTTAATTCCCTATGATTTTTTTTAAAATTTTTTGATAGGAAAGAACAGAAAAGAAAAATGTATAATCTTCCCCATCGCTTATTCTCTTTTCAGAGGCATACTTCAGCTGCGACAGGAAAACTGTGGTAAATTTCTTTTGTTCATCTCAGCTCTCGATCTAGCAGTCAGACGCAAGCTTGGATTTCCCAGAGTTATATCCTTGTAAGGCGGACCTCAAGTATCAATGAAGAAGAGGGAAAAACCAGACCCTTAAATTACAAACAGATAAGGTCTCACGTGAGTGTGGTGAAATCTTTCCAGGAATATCGGGACAAGGAAACAATTGGTTTTTATCCTCGACAAGAACGTGTTCAGACCACTGTGTAAAAATATCATGCTCTTTCAGGGGTAGTAAAAAGGATCCTTTGGCAGAACGCAGGCTGTCAAAATACTGGCGCACGGAGGACCACTTGAAGGTATTTGCGCTAACAGGGAAAGAGGTGGGTGGGAGACATGAGGTTATCTAAAGACTACGTTGTTGGTGGCACGAAATGTCACCCCACTCACACCAGCAGGTACACCCTACTCTCAACACCCATACTCCGACACCCACACTTTACACCCCAACACCCACACCTCAAAACCCAGACTACACTCCAGTATTCACATCCTACAGCCCAACACCCACCCCACTCACACCAGCAGGCACACCCTACTCTCAACACCCATACTCCGACACCCACACTTTACACCCCAACACCCACATCTCAAAACCCAGACTACACTCCAGTATTCACATCCTACAGCCCAACACCCACACCCTACACCCTACATCCAGCACCAACACACACCACCCTACACTTGAAGGCATTTATAATAACAGGGAAAGAAGAGGGTTGAGAGGCATGAGGTTATCTGCTTCATATGAAGTACAAGATGACATATGACAGTCGACCCAAAATACCATCCAACCTGTACACCCTCCACTCTGCAGTTCAGGTATTAACGCTAAAAGAGACAGAGGTGAGTGAGAGACATGAGCTATCTAAAGACTACCTTGTTTTCAGTATGTCATTCTATCCTCCCAACACCTACACCCCCACCCGATACACTCACTCTACCCTGAAACACCCTTACCCTGTACCCAACAGCACCTCTACACTTGAGGACATTTACGCTAACAGGAAAAGAGGTGGGTGTGAGACCGTAAGGTTAACTAAAGACTTCATTCTTGGTGGCACGAGACGTCACCCTACCTAAAACACGCACACCCTACGCCCACCAGGAAGCACAACCCTACCCTTGACGAATATTTACGCTAACGAAGAAAGACAATTACTTCTGTTATTATTATTATTATTATTATTATTATTATTATTATTATTATAGCACGTGTAAGCCTCAACTCCTCTTATCCGCTCGAACCCAGGGGGTGTCTTTTATTTTTAAAATTTTATTCTTGCTATTGCCTGACGATTTCATTAATTGTAGGGCAGACTTTTCGAGCTGGAGGGGTTAGATACAGCATTAATAAACCTCTCCACTGTCAGAGGCCTTTTGCGAAGATGAATAAAATCGTCTGGCGGCAGCAAGAATAAATTAACAAAGACGTCACTCGGACCCAAAGTATTAAACCCTTCACTACAAGAGCCCCTCCCTCCTCCAAGATGAATAAATTTGTCTGGAGCTAGCGAAAAAAAAAAGGGGGAGGTGTAAAAAGTCATGATACAGAGGTGGTCGATGGAAAATGTTTGTAATGCTTTGAGTCTCGCGGGTTTCACATAAAATGCGTATAAATCGAGTAGCAAAGTTAAAACAAAATAACACTTCGGCCTGCTGAAGGAGTTACTGCAGATTCAACACACACACACACACACACACACACACACACACACACACACACACACACCAACCTTCAACACTTTAATTGTTATGTTGAATAAAATCGTATATCTTAATTCACTAAAAAATCACTTGATTGAAGAAGGTAACGGCGATTTCTTCTAACGCTGGCAGCTAAAGAGCGATTTTCTCAGCTGAAGAAAATCGTCTGATGGCAGGCCAGACAAAACACATCATCTATTTTTGGTGTTAAAAGCCCATCTCTCTCTCTCTCTCTCTCTCTCTCTCTCTCTCTCTCCCCACTAGTAACGAAACCATCGGTCTGTCTTTCACCCTCACTCGCCGTTCTTCACTTTTACCCTCGTGATCATCATCCCTTACCCTCTCTCCCACCCTCATCATCACCATCCTTCACCCTTCCTCGCACCCTCACGACCACCATCCTTTACCGTCTCACACATTCTCTCTCACTCTCACCATCACCATCCTTCACCATCTCTCACCCCTCCTCCCATCCTCATAATCACCATCCTTCATTATCCCTCACCTTCCATCCTACTCTCACCATCACCATCCTTCACAGTCCCTCACCCTCCCTCACATCCTCACCATCTCCACATTTCACCCTCCCTCTTATCTTCATTCACACCCTTACCATCACCATTCTTTATCCTTCTTCAGACGCTCTTGATCACCATCCCTTCTTCACCCTCCTTCACACCCTCACCATATTTCATCCCCACCATCGCCCTCCCTCCCCCTCATCTTTAACCCCTCCCCCACCCGGCGCCAGTGAGGGCAACGAGGGGCCTGACTACTAAACACAAGTAGCGCTGATAACCTCTTCCTGGAATGATCACCCTCACACCCAACCTTCACCCTGGGCCACTCTAAACGCCATTTGTACTCCACTCCACTATAACAGAAAAAGGGTGCTCCTCTACCCTGCGGATTAGCTGCCGTTCACGACCCGAAAAACAAAAAATATATATGGCCTAGACGTACATATCAGAGCTTGCTGCCCCATGTGAGGCGTGTGTAAGTCGGCCACCACAGTACATACATGCTCACACACATATATACTCCATTTTGAGGAACGGTGGACGGAAAATTTGATGCCATTCAGACCGGTTGTCAAACATTTTTTCCTCAGCTGTTTCCAGACAATTTCATGCACCTTGGGGAAACTCGGGGCCTTATGAAGTTACACACACACACACACACACACACACACACACACACACACACACACACACACACACACACACATATCTATCTATCTATCTATCTATGTGTGTGTATGTGTGTGTGTGTGTGTGTGTGTAATTCACCGGGTCAGTCAGGATCACGTGCTGGTTGTGATCATCACTTTTTACCCTCCCGGAAGAGCGCTGAGAGCTCATGTAGTCCGATCTAAGGGCAAAGCCTTGACCTTCACACATGCATACACCCATGCTCTTGCTCGAGGGGGACAGTAACCACCCGCTTCGTCAGTGAAACTTTTTGCATTCCGAGCAAGGCGCGAACCCCCGTCTTAACAGATGCTAGGCGAGAGCGTTACCACTGAGCCGTGAGCGGTGTGTGTGTGTGTGTGTGTGTGTGTGTGTGTGTGTGTGTGTGTGTGTGTGTGTGTGTGTGTGTGTGTGTGTGTGTGTGTGTGTGTGTGCGTGTGGTTTAGGTTAAGGGAGGAGGATGAAGTGGGTGGGCGATGTAGGGACAGCTTAGAATTACGAAAAACTAGTGAGAAATCATTTATACTTACTTTAAATGTTGTTTGGTTCTGTACCATCCAAGAGCATATACTGCCAAGAAGAAAAAGAACTAATTAGACATAATCTAGCACACAGCCCAATACTCATCTATATATTTAATGTGCTTTACGGTTTTGGGCGACAAGATATTCAGTCAGTGCCTCAGCTCGTGTCAGTGAGGAAAAGAAATAACTATACTCTGTTCAGTTTAACTTGATGTAAAACTGCTATATGTCCATCTTAAATATTGAGCTGTAACCAGAAATTAGCATTATAATATGGTGATAGCCACAAAAAATGTATATAAAAAAATGGAGTGTCGTAGTACTGTACTGTTATTCTGCCACTGAGCTACGGGAAATAACCTGCAAAAGGACGAAAATCTCCACCTAGTTAACTAGAATAAACTGTACGTCTAGATATTACAGTTGACACTTTGATTTATTCATTTATAATTTATTTCAGTTTACGTGCAGTCCTTGAACCCTTTTAATAAGATGACATTAACTTCTTTATGAATATCATCATCATCCTGACCTCCTTTCCTACCCTAGGGCAAGGTGAGGAGTAGCAACGTCCATACAGACCAAATTTGCCCAATCGAATGGACCACGATTCCATTCACTCATCATTCAATCCCCCGGAATCCTGGCTCTATCTGATACACCAAAAGCTTTCACCACATTCTGTAGCTTCACATAAAAGTATCCGATAGAGTCAATCCAAACCCTGTCACGTTAAAAAGGGGTGCCATATCCCTGGTCATGCGCTTCTTCACACAAAGTTCATCCAGCTAGCTCGATCTCTTGTCAGTGCCCTAGCCTCACCGACTTACCTCTCTTCCTCACACACTCATTCACCATAACCCCCCACCTACTCCTTGGCCTACCTCGCCTCCTCCCTTCTTCAAATACGCTCAGATACACCTTTTTCACTACTCTGTTGTTAGCCTATTCATTCACTGCACATGACAATACCATCTCAGTACACTCTCTTCGATTCTGGTAAATGTACAGTATGTATATATATATATATATATATATATATATATATATATATATATATATATATATATATATATTGCTTTCCCCAACCGATTATATTGAGCAGAGGAGGGACTTCGTCATGGAGGGGTTACATGCAGCCTTCATTAACCCCTACACTACAAAACGGTTCTCTAAAGATGAATAAAATCAATAAAATCGTCTGATAGCAGCAACAGTGACATAGAGCAGACACCGCCGGACTGAAGGGGTTTATTTGGCTGCATTATAGGATGGATATATAGAGTCTCGTTCCCTAGCCTTGTCTTTTGGGTCAGAATGATGATGATGATGATGATGATGATGATAATAAAGCCATAAATTACTCAACTTGTGTCTGCATGAGAGAGAGAGAGAGAGAGAGAGAGAGAGAGAGAGAGAGAGAGAGAGAGAGAGAGAGAGAGAGAGAATGTTAAGTTGCAGTTTATCAGAGGACGTCAGGCCACCCATGTGTGAGAGAGAAGGGCTCGCTCTTACACTGTCCTGCTCACCATCTCTCTCTCTCTCTCTCTCTCTCTCTCTCTCTCTCTCTCTCTCTCTCTCTCTCTCTCTCTCTCTCTCTCTCATCTGGACCACTTCCCATTCCAAAAGTAAGTCAGTAATAACATTTACGAACGCAGGGAATGTTTACATAAGATTACTAGCTTTTCTTTCATTAGGCGCCCATTATTATAAACTGAAGTTGATGTAATAACAAGTTCGGGTGTCTGTGGAACGTAAGATTGAGCCCCAGTTCACTTTAACGCCTTCTGTACGATGACTATTTTGTATTTTCTCTCTGTTGTTGCCACCAGATTTTATTCAGTTTCCTAAAAGACGTAATTTGAACTGGAGAGGTTAAATATTTCTTCCTTTCCCTTTACTTATTATTTCGGCAAACACCAGACAATGTTACTATGTCCGGAAATTTAAAAAAAAAAGCTATCACAAATGTTTTACCAGAGAATAAACAGCTTAGTATTTTATTGCAGATTGTGACAGGCAATTTTCTTCACCTCAGAGGAACTCACAGCAGCCAAGAGACTCGGATTCCTCTGACTTAGGATACTTTTAGCTCAGTAAAATCGTCTGGCTTTAGCTAGAATAGAATATTAGACTTATCCCGACCGTGAGGGAGTTCCTGAAGACAGTATCAACACTCAGGCTCCTGTGACTCACCAAGGCGAAAAAAATATTCTCATCTTCATTGGAAACCAACACTATACTCTTTTTACTCTAACCTGGCCTAACACTGCCATCTCTTCATCTTGAATACGTAACAAAAGATTAGCTCTAGAAGGTGATGTTAGTTGCGAAAAAGTCCTTTAGACTGCATGCAGAACCACGATAGTGACGTATCCTACCACTAAAGTTCGTAAAAAAGGCTGTAAAGGGGGAGAAAAAAGGACTGTAGAAGCGTAAACATGAGAAAGTTGAGTGGCTTGTTTTCTGCCTCCATGTTGTATGGATGATTTTTACTCACATTCTTTACTGGTGTGGCTTTCTCTGAGGTGAATAAAATCATCTGGAGCTAACGGGAATGAATCAACAGTTTACATTTCTCAGCCAAATTATTAATTTAGATTTCTAGGCATAGCCTAGCCTTTAATCATCTTGCAGTCTATCCCTTGAGTAAAACTGTCTGACAACCAGAAGAAAACACAAGGGTTAACGTGGAAGATGCAACGATTACGGCTTGATTCGCTCTATATTTTCCTTGCAGTGAAACCTGGTAAGATTAACTTCCCATTTACGTCATCTTTCCTCGTCCAATTTTCCCAATCGATGTGACCTCAATTGCCACCCCGCCTTTATCACCTCTCTCCTCCTCACCGCCGCCACCCCTATCCCACACCAGCCTCCACCCGTCAACGCCAACCGCTCCCCCTCTCACCTCCCCTCTCCACCGTCGCCCGCCCTTTCCTTACACATTTACCACGCCCCTCCCTCTCAGCCTTCTGGTGGCGGCCAATCACACCTCGAGCTTCAAGCAAAAACTGTTAAGGGATAATATGCGCCATTCAGAGGTGTGGTCCGTCTAGGCTACCGGTTCACGTGCCGCCCCTGCCCCTCACACCAAGATAATCTCACTGTACGAGTATATCCCTGCCGTAAAACTATGAGCAAAAATTCGCCGACAGTCTCCTGTACCGTCACTGTGTCCTGCCTCCCATGTTTACCTTTCCATCCTGAAGGTTTGAGAGCATCCTTCCTTCTCATACTCTTTGATTGTGTACTTCATTATGCTTAAAAATAAATCCATAACATCTTCCATCGCCAGGCAAGATAACGTCGGCTAAAGTTTGCTCATGGCTGTACATGTTGTCATAATATACTCTTACGTGACACAAACATACACACATTCACCAGTACAAGCCTATATGTAAATTAAGATACTAGAATTTTCCTGCAAACTACACAGAGCACGTTATTCGTAACTATTCTGATGTTCAAAGGGAAAGGCAAAAGGTACAAAAATTTTCCAGAGCGTTTTCTTTTATTCCCATCTTTGCATTATTCTGTTCTTCCCTCAAGATGTGAGTATTTTTATGAAAGTGCTCGGAAAAATTTCTTGTCTCCTGTTTCCTGGATGGATATCAGTCTATGAATAATTATTAAAAAACAAAAACAAAACAGATGAATGATTCTCTCTCTCTCTCTCTCTCTCTCTCTCTAGTTGCTCTCATTTCACAAGAGCATCTTAAAGATAAAGACATAATTTGTTTGGGAGGTAACTTGAGCTTGCTTTCTTTTCTTTTCTTTTCTTTTTTATTCCATTAGTGGTTCCCACGCGCACTACTAACCTCACTACCACCATAATATGACCAACAAAGCTAACATTTTGTAGGAAAAAAAAAAACACCCTCTAAGACAGTGCTTTACATGACCCTCACATACACAGACCCACACTCTCTACAGTTTAACTTGGCCTAAAACTGTCACCTCTTCAGTACTAGGCTGTAGCATGAGATTTACACTAAAATATTGTGCTAGTCACAAAGAAGTCTAATGGGAATATTGTACAGTCGTAGTATTGTCTTATCTTGCCAGTGAATTGTTATAAGAGATTAATACTAGAATATGGGCTAGTCACGAAGAAGTGTTATAAAAAGGATGTAGACTCGTAGTACTGTATTGTCCTGTTCTGCCACTAAAGGTACAGAAATTTCGCTGCAGAATTACGAAAACCTCGGTCAAGTTAACACGGATGAACTAAAGCCTTAGGTCCGTATTCTCATCGGTTAAGGAAGCTCTCTGGCACTTTTTCCTGAGCGATTTATTTTTTCCTTTTCTGTGTTATATAAGTCCTTCAAACATCGCCATACTCTGCATAAATAACGAACAAAAATTTTATTAACCAGCCATATCGAAGAATAAATCAGCCCGAAAGAGGTGCTAGTGAACCTCCTTAATCGACGAGAACAGGGGCCTGAATCCTTACTGTTTAGTACCATGACGTCTTTTATTTTCGAGTTTTGCTGCGGCCAGATAATTATATTCTGATATAAGAATGACTCCGCAATGAAAGGGTTTGAGAGTCCACCGACCCGCTCTGTATGATTACATTTTCGTTGTCATGCTATTTACCATCAGACGATTATTCACTTAGCTTAGGTGAGACCACCCGTATTAAATTTACTGACATTTTGACAAAGGATCTGAAACTATGAGGGAAAGATACAAATGTCCCGGATTGATTTACAGACGTTACTTTTTCCCGGCAGTAACTTTGTCAGCCTGATGACGTCACTTTTATTATTTATTTATTTATTTATTTTTCTATTTATTTATGCTAATACCAGACAATTTATTTCGGTTTTGAAGAGACTTTTCGAAATGAAGGGGTCAGATATAGCCTTCATAAACCACTTTTTTTTTTTTTTTTTTTTTAACTAACAGGGTGCTCTTCTTAGCCGAATAATATCGTCTTGGGGTAACAAGAATTACGCATACAAGATATTATGGTAACGAAGGGGTAACATCAGCTGTCTGAGGGCGTATTCATAAAGGATCTTAGCTACTTTCTTCATGATAAAGAAGTTTCCAATGGAAGTATATTACCATCGGAAATATTTTTGTCTGGTTATATTCTTTCACCCTAGAACACAGTCCAATAATCCCCTCACAGTAACAGATCCTGCCAAGAAAGAAAAAATCGTCTGGTAGAAGGAAGAATAAAAATAGGCCTCGCTGTGCTGAAAGGGTTAATGAAGGGTGTTTCTGAGGCCTTCACGATTATAGGCTTATCATTAAAATAAATATGGTAGTAGTATGAAAAAAAAAATGATGATTGTACTAAAGGGGTAAACCTCCTCACTCTGGTGTCGTAAATCTGCTGGATCCTAATAGGGGCTGGGAGTAGAAACGCCTTTGTGTCACTGATTTACTGAGTTACTGAGCTACGGAAAGTCCATTTATCTTACACCTACGTTATCGTACGTGGGATTCCTTTATCATGAGTATGTACGTTAGGTAAGTTGTGAGAGAGAGAGAGAGAGAGAGAGAGAGAGAGAGAGAGAGAGAGAGAGAGAGAGAGAGAGAGAGAGAGAGAGAGAGAGAGAATTTGGTGCTTAACCTCTGGGACTGGGTAGAGGAGGTTGAAATCTGATGGGCTGGTTTCAGAGAGGCGGGGGGTGGAGGGGCTGTTTTCCTCTAGGATGCACAGTTTTTGAGATATTCGAGTTTTTCTTTAAAAAATTAGCTTTTTGTTGATAAATTTAGGTTAGTCCGGATATTTTTGGATAAATCTGAGTTTAGATTTTGGTGTTACTGGTCTGTCGTGAGTTTCTAGGTAAATAGTGGCGAAATTAAATCACCAGTTACTAAGCAAAAGTCTTTAATTCCTATAGTGTGGTATTTCGTCTTGTCAGGCCTCCCCATCACCACAGACACTGCTAGCAAATTCTGGGTCCTTATATTCTCAGGCCTGGGTGAGGGCGAGAGGGAGGGGGAGGGAACGTGGTGTAACTATGTCCATTGTGTGTGTGTGTGTGTGTGTGTGTGTGTGTGCCCTTTATTTTCGCCAAATTTGTCAGGCATTTTTGTCGATATTTACACTGTCATGGCACTGAGGAAAGGTAAATACTGGTGGAAAAACTTTGTCCTAAAACAATTGTTCAGGTCGGGTAGATAGATAGACATATAGATAGACAAACCGACAGATAGACAGTAGTTAGGCAGATAGATGGATGGATGAATGAGATAATTTTAAGTGTATGGATGGAAGGATATAAGATAGATATAGATAGACAGATAGATGGATAAAAGGAAAGATAGATAGATAGATAGACAGAGAGACAGATAGATAGATAGACAGATAGATGGTCAGATAGGTAAATAGAAAAATGAATGGATTTATGGTTAGTGGGAAAAACAGAAAGATAGGGTGAACAGATGGATAAATAGATTAAAAAGATGAATGAATACGTGCACTGATAAACGTTACTGAACAAATCTATTGCTTGTATATATATATATATATATATATATATATATATATATATATATATAGATATATATATATATATATATGTGTGTGTGTGTGTGTGTGTGTGTGTGTGTGTGTGTGTGTGTGTGTGTGTGTGTGTGTGTGTGTGTGTGTGTGTGTGTGTGTGTGTTTAAAACAATAAATCAAAGGCCAAAGTCACATGGCGAGGCCAACTTAGTTTTGATCTGACTGATACAAGTCTTGATAGAAGTGCTGAGGGTATGGCAAGAACGAGTGCACTCAGTTTGGCGCACTGTCAGTCAAAGGTGAAGGTCACTTAGAAAAAGGCATGGTTTGTCAGCATCTACTATGCTCATCTTCTCTAGCCTTAGTTTATTCCTGTTACCTCCAGACGAAAAATTTGAAGAAAATCTATACTGATGAGGTTAAAAGATGTATTCCCTCCTGAAGCTAAATATACTTGTCTGAAGGTTGCAAGAATAATAAGAAATACAGTATGTCATCTGACTGAAGGGGATAATATTCTCTTGTATGTTATTTTTGCAAGTCTTCGCTGTGTCACCTCTGTTCTGTTATTTCCCTGTAAGGCCTCAGTAAATTACAAAAATATCACCACTGACAAAATTTGTTCATTCCTATACAGCTGATCTGTCAGCTGTTCTAGTTAACAGCAACAAATTTACAAAGGGGGAAAAAATGTATGCTAGTTACGTGCACATTCCTGGAAAAAATAAGGACACCTAATAAATGATGATACTGAGGTGTATGTGCAAAATACGTAACTGAGAAAGATGTGCAAGAAAAACTCAAAAGGGTGTGAGAATACGAACTTTAGTATACGATCATCTCAGCAATGTCATTATTAATTGATTCTTATTGCCGCCGTACGATTATACTCAGACTTTTCTCTTTGAATGGGTTAAGCATAGCCATCACTAACTCCCTTCACTACAAGGGTGCTTTTCCTGATGATTAAAATCGTCTGGTAGCAAGAAGAATAAAGACCTGCGTCACAGGACTGAAAGTAATAAAGAGCAGCTGGCCATGATTGTGAGGTGCCTTCCTTTAGTGAGTGTTATGAATATGGAACAGGGAATGGGAGGGAAGCTGGCAAGGCAAAAGGGACGGCCGAGTGGGCTGGTGGTAGGGATGGATGCTTAGAGCAAAGGAAAGGAACAGAAAATAAATGAAGAAGGGAGGGTAAGACGGAAATATTTAAGGAGGGAATAGGGGAAGGTAAGGAAAAAGTGAAGGAAATCTGGAAACGAGGGATATTTGGCGGATATATAAATAAATAAATATATATATATATATATATATATATATATATATATATATATATATATATATATATATATATATATGTATATACTGTATATGTATGTATGTGTGTATATATATATATATATATATATATATATATATATATATATATATATATATATATATATATATATATATATATGTGTGTGTGTGTGTGTGTGTGTGTGTGTGTGTGCAGTAAAGGGTTATGAAAGAGGTTGTAACTTGAGTTGCGGGGAAAGAAGTTGGGATGGTAATTAATGGTGACGGGTGGAGTATCTTATCTCATGCATGCAGATCGTGAGATCAGGAGATGCTAATAGTAGTGGAGAGGAAAGTCGCACACTGGTGCAGAGCTTTATGAATGTGTGAAGAAAATCTTGTATTTAAAGTAAATGTAGATATCTGTGAAGAGATGGTTGTTGATAGAAGGTAACTCTCATTGTGGTGCGCTGATGAATTGAGACTTGTTTTAGTGGGAGCGTTTAAACAAACATTTGTGTGTAACAGAAAGCAGAGGTAAATGTACAAAAGGGGTGTTAAGTAGAGTGACACAGGGAAGGAAATTGGTTGATGTACGCAAGACCCTGATACTAAACAGATGGTGTGAGTGTGGAGACAGGAAGAGGACCGCATGGTGGTGCGTCAGTGCCCACATTAACGCGTGAGTGTGAGGCTTTGGTTGGTATTGTATGAGAGCTATTGTGTAAATGAGATTATTGGGGAGTGTGTGTGGAGTGTGTAATGTGGATGGGATAACAAATAACGTGATTTGCGAAAGATATGGAGTAAAGAAGTCTGGTGATAATAGGGGTAGAAGACAGTGTGCTTAGACAGTATGGTGATGTAGAGAAAATGGATGAAGACAAGGTGGTGAAGAGGGTATGTGAGTGAGAATGAAGATGGGAGGAGGCGTGTTAGGCCAAGATGAAAGTAGACGGGTGTGGTACTGAGTGTTTGAGAGAGAGAAATACGGACGTTGATAAGGCTAGGGGACTGAGTTGGTTGGGTGATATATGTATGTTGGTACATATTACAGGGATTACTACCTCTTTTTAAATGCGGGAGCATCTCTTGGAGCGGCCTGTTCTGCCACTCACACCCTAAGGTTTTCCGGGCACAAAGTGCTTCACTGCGGAAGACTTTCGCGGCGCCTCACATTACAGCTATCTTTGTCCCTCAGCTGTTTAGTACTTTTGTTTTTGTATAATTTGATAGTCGCCGGACTGACTCTATATGGCCTGTTTGTGTGAGGCACATCTATAAGGAAATGCCCCCAGATTTATGAAAATTACAAGACTTGTCAAGTGGAGCAAGGAATCCGAGGGCTGTAATAATCTGTGAATGATTACCCTACACATTTCCCTGGGTATGCTGTCTATTGTTCTCTCACGTTCTACTTTCTCCTTCCTTGTTCCTAGATTCTGTTGTATTCCATCCTTAGTTGGAGAAAAGGTTGGGAAGATGATCATACACAGTATCTATCTCTCTACCTCTTTATCTATCTATCTCTCTATCATATATATGCATTTATGTAGATAGATAAATAGACATAGCTGTATATAGATATATAGATGTGGATACAGCTATAAAGAATCAAGACTTCTTTTCGTCACGTAAAACGCAGAATACGATAATGGTGACATAACCTGGCGAAAGTCAGATCTTAGAACTGCAATTCATGTCATTCATGAGTGTAAAGTGTGAGGACAGGAGTTATTTGATTTTTCTCCCCCTCTCGTCTGGTTTTCACGCATGACTGCTTCTTCGTTCTGGGAATTCATCCAACCCTCGCATGATCTCGTCGCCCTTGTGTCTGTCCGTCTGTCTGTAGCCTCATCATAATATTCGCGAGGATTACAGCGTGTCATTTGTCTTTATCAGGTCAGGGAGGGTGAGGGTGAGAGGCGGGGCTATGGTGGAGGTAGGGGTCGTGTGGAATGTGGTGAGTGGGCGAACTGTGGTATAGGGAATATAATGAATGAGGATATGAACAAGGCGGTGAAGGATAAATTGGAAGAGTACATGGGGTAAGCAAGTATATAGGGAAGAGTGCATGGAGGAGGGCGCTTTGGACTGGTAACAGTTGGTGAAGGTGAGTGGTGATTGAAGGTGTTCTGAGTGGAGGGCGTAGGTGGAGTGGTGAGGGGAGAGGGGGTAGTGGAGAGGTGTGGAGTGGGCCGAAGTGGAATAAGCCTCAAGGACCGACACTGAAGACTAGGCACGTTCGTCATTCATCATCCATTATAGGGGCCATATTCCTGTCGGCTTAGAGGCTCCCCTGCATCTTTTTCTCGGAGGGTTTTTTGCATATTACACGTTAGTATTCAGTGTTATGTATATCTTTTTAATACCGACAAAGTTTGTTTAGAAATCAGAGAGGATGATATTAACATGCCATGAACAGCATACAGGGCAACATCAACGTGTCATATACAGACGCAAAATGATAAGGATGAGCAACATAGGTTGTATTTATGTCATACAGGATATTTTTCATATACCCTATGTCGCTTTTCCTTAACTTTTTCAACTCAACATACGACTCATCATTCTCTCGCTTGGTTAATCTGAACAATTCTGGACAGCACTGCTTGCTATAAAATCATCTGGTTGCAGTAAGAACATACCGTAGCCTAATACAAATGGCGTCATCTGGCAGTTTAAAATTTCCTTCCAGACGAACAGCCTATTACAGCACGAACGCAAACATAAGTACAGTACGCGTCACCATCCTCACACAGCATGACGCAGATGAAAATAGTCAAAAGGCCAGACAAATATTGGATGGGAGTGTTTGCCGGGCCGCAGTAAAGTTGATGAATTGTGGCCAGACGAGAGGAGAGGAGAGGAAAGGAGAGGCTGTTGATCCCATGCCAATACACCTTGCTGTTGACTCACGCCCAGCCAGGTAAACAAACACACACCACCACACTACACCCCCCTTCTTCCGCAACCCTTCCCCTCTCCACTTTGGGGGTAATGTGAAGCATCTGCAGTTACTTTAGAACAGAAAGACAGGTTAAAGACCGATGCGATGTTAATATGGATGTGCTGAAACGTAATAGGAGACGTACCTTGATATGGCTTGGCTGTGTGGAGAGAATGGATAATGAGAGACTGACTACGAGATATGCTTGAGACGGGGGATTGGAAAGGAGACCGATGGTGAGGAGGAGGTTTGGGGTGGAGAAGTATGTGAATGAGGGTGGTGTGAGTTGGAGGGAAGGCAACCTGATGACAGAGAGCTGGATGATATGCCTGCTATCTGTCTGTGACCACCACCTCCGGGAATAAGGCGTCTGGCTATAGACATTTGTACATTAGCCTGATAACCGTTTCACTACAAGGGGTATCTCCCGAGCTGAATAATTTTGTGTGGTGGCCGTAACAATAAAATAAAAAAACAAAACAAAAAAGACATTATTGCAGTGATGGGGTTAATGGTGAGTGCTTTTAAATCTTTCACTTCGAGGGGGCTCTCCCGGTTTGAATAAAAGCGTTTGGTATTAGTAAGAAAAAAAATGAAAGTGGCATTATTGTATTAGTGGGCCTGATGATGATTGTTTTAACAGTGAATTTTCAGTGATGAGTGAATCCAGTGGGAAAATGAGGAGAGGAACAACAACAACGAAGCGGCAAAATAAAATGGAGGAGCACATGAGGGAAGACGATTTGGAGTGGCGGGAGGGAGTGGCCATGAGGAGTGGTGGGCAGCGTAGAGGCAGAATCGACGCCTCTCAGAGGGAATAATGGCGTTATGTGTTTGGCGACAGTATAGATAAGGGGACAAATGCTCATCTTGTATTCACTTCTACTCATTTTACTTTGCTAACTAATATTCCGAACTTGAGAGACATGGTACTTATTTTTCTCCCCCGTAGATGAGTACCTTCGATATGATGCGTCACGGTGAAAAGGTACAAACATGTCTGAAGTGTGAAACAGATGCAGTAAAATAGTAAGCAAAGTTGTGTCCTTGACTGTGCATAGAATACAGACCGAATAATAATAACTAGAGGCCCCCCTAAGGGGGCAATCACCAGCCGCTAGCCGATACATATCTAGCGCGGCTTGGAATATGACATTTACCTTGGCCTACTTTCACCAATTTCGAACTCGTAGATTTTCATTTCTACTACACACCTGTAAAATTTTGTGATGATATCTTGAGCGGTTGTGAAATTATCGTGGTGACAGACACGTAGACCTTGACTTACTTTCACCAATTTCAAACTCGTATGAGATTTTCATCCCTACTACACACCTGTAAAATTTTGTGTTTCCTTAATTGGTTGCGAAGTTATCTTACTAACAGACACACAGATACATAGACAAACTGAAAGCAATATTTGTAGGAGATCTTCATCCCTACTACACATCTGCAAAATTTTGTGATGATATCTTGAGCGATTGCGAAATTATTGTGGTAACAGACACACAGACCTTGACATACTTTCACCAATTTCGAACTCGTGATCGATTTTTATTTGTCCTTCCTACACACCTGTAAAATCTTGTGATGATATTTTGTGCGGTTGCGAAGTTATCGTGCAAACAAACACACTGACACACACGCAGACAGACAAACCGAAAACAATACCAGCATCTCTATCACGGGTGGTTAAAAAAAAAAAAAAAATTTACATTGATCCTTGTTTCATGAAATTAATAACTGCACGTCTTGCATAACCGACACACAAAATGCTGTGCTGAGAGAGAGAGAGAGAGAGAGAGAGAGAGAGAGAACAAATTAATTATTACTGTCCTAAAACTCTAGCAGACCGGATAATGGATGAATGGATAAAAATTGGGGGTGCGCGTTTGTCAGTAAGCATTCGTATAATCCAGTCCTAGAGGTAGCAAATAAATAAATAAATAAACTAGAGGCCCCCAAAGGGAGGAATCACACCAGCCGCGAACCGATACATATCTAGCTCGGCTCGGAATATTATCTTGACCTTGACCTACTTTCACCAATTTCAAACTCGAAGAAGATTTTCATCCCTACTACACACCTGTAAAATTTTGTGATGATATCTTGAGCGGTTGCGAAGTTATTGTGGTAACAGACTTACAGACCTTGACCTATTTTTACCAATTTCGAGCTCGTAGGAGATTTTCATCCCTACTACACATCGGTAAAATTCTGTGATGATATCTTGAGCGGTTGCGAAGTTATCGTGCTAACACACACACACACACACACACACACACACACACACACACAAATTGCAAACAATACCAGCTTTGCTATCGCGACTGGTAATAAATAAATAAATAAAAATGAAAGGAAAGGCAATAACATCTATGATAATTATTACGAGCCATCTGAGTCAATGGAGTGGAAAGTGAGTTGGTGGAGAGATAAATTTTGAGTTTATGTGTCTGACAATATACACACATAAAATACAGACCAAAAATAAAACAATGATAACTTGTATCTTATCATGAGGCAGCTGGGCGGGTGGGGTGGATAGCTGAGTGGCGCTTCATAAATCATCTTAACCCCTTCAACACGAGGACGTCCTTTTCATGCTGTTCTAGGTAACGTCAGAGAGATTTATTCAACTTGGAAGTCCCCCCCTCGTAGTGAAGGGGTTAATGAAGGCTGTATCTATCCCCTCTAATTCGAAAAATGTCTCCTAACCCGAAGAGAGAGAGAGAGAGAGAGAGAGAGAGAGAAATGGAGAAATGAATTCCCCGAGCTAGGCAACTAAGGCCATATAGCCCCGCTGGGGTTACAGGAGGGAGCTACCCCTCCCGGCAACGGTAGCCCGGGCGAGGCTCGAACTTGCGACCTCCCGATCACAAGCACAGCGCGCTACCACTGTGCTACCGCGCCCCCCAGAGAGAGAGAGAGAGAGAGAGAGAGAGAGAGAGAGGTCATCGGATATAAAGGGTTATCGTTAGAAAGGACGCTTTTTTTTTTTTTTTTTTTTTATCGTACTTTTCACGTTAACATTCACTCTCATTTGGCTTTGAATTGCGTTACTTTATTAAGGCAAAAATTACAAGCAAATAATCTCATATGCAACCGAGACTTAAGAAAATTTATGAATGTGAACACCCGGGTCGTATTCATAAATGATTTTGGTCAATTTTCACCACATACAAACCTCCATAGCAATTATTCATTATCAGGAATCTCGTTGTTCTGTCATATTATTCTCTGTTATATTCATTGCTATTTGCCTGTGATGCGTTTGCCACCTGTGCGAGTGAAGATGGAGAGCATAAACAAACGAACAGTCTTATGTAAAACTTAGGTTTAAAAAAGTTTGTGTATACGATCTCTGTTCTCCCTCGACCATCCCACGCTCTGCCCATCCTGCGTACTAAATGACAACCTCTTCACCCCCAGGACGCCTCTCTCCTTGTGTTTCTGCTGCCACCTGACATTCCATACTAGAGGAGCTTAACAAAGGTTGTTGGCAACCCTTTCACAGCAACGGATTTCCCTGAAGTTATATAAAATCGTATGGAGATAGCAAGAAAAAATGGGGGGGGGGGGGGCTGACAGAAACTCAGAGCAGCAGATGGTTAAAAACACAGTAGGCTACCGGCTTTCTTTATGCATATAGATTCAGGACGCAAGACATCTGGTGTGTTCATTTAAAAGCATGAGTGGGTTTTGTATTGTTGCTGAGATCCTTTTTGGGGGCACCTCTGCGCATACACATAAAAACCCCTCCCTGACCTCTTGCCTAACATAAACTCCGTCCTCTTTAGCCTATCTAACATTACTATCTATCTTGAATGATAAGAGCTGTAATGAGAGATTAAAAGCAAAATTAGACGATTTACTCCGTTCACTTTATCTTCGCCTAAACTTGCCATCTCGCCGTCTTGAATGTTGTCCCGCTACAAGAGATGCCGTGTTTGTTTTAGTGGGCACGATATATATTTTCTTTTCATGAGCAAAGGAGCCTTCACTACCGTTTTACCATACCTAATGTTTTCTAGGATGCTCAAATGCATGCGCAGGATTAGTACTGACGCCATGTATGTGTCCTTGTGGGGACGGGGTACAGGAATATAGTTTCTCTCCGCATGAGTGAAGATGCTGCTGCCGTCCTTGTACCTAACCCTCTCACTTCTGGATTTCTCAGCTGAACACACATGTAGGTTGAGTATTGCTGCTATATTTGGTTTTCGGCAAGGGTCTCTCTCTCTCTCTCTCTCTCTCTCTCTCTCTCTCTCTCTCTCAGCATGGGTAAAGAAGTCTCGCTGTCTTATTAGCACCTCAAGTTGCTTTTGGGATGAGTAATGAAGCGCTTGTGTAGGTTTCATAATTCTGCTGCTATTTGTTTTTCGGATTGCATGAGTAAAGAAGCCCATCCTGCCATATTACAAATCTTGACATTTCGGGGACGCTCATTTCAAGGCCAAGGTAAATTTTGTACTGCTGCTGTCGTCAGTTTTTTAGAGGGAATTCTTATTTTTTTTTATTTTTGTTTCTTTTCCTCTGGGCACGGGTAATCAAG
This sequence comes from Coenobita brevimanus, assembly GCF_032717465.1. Taxonomy (NCBI): domain Eukaryota; kingdom Metazoa; phylum Arthropoda; class Malacostraca; order Decapoda; family Coenobitidae; genus Coenobita; species Coenobita brevimanus. Next base: position 65,033,884 of record NC_136976.1, read on the forward strand.
CTGCCTATCCTATTATAAAGCTAGTCACGTAGGGGCCAAGGACGTCTCATCAACACAGCTGCACAGTCCCTTCCTTTATCTCACATTCAGCTGAGAAGTTGTCCGACCCTATGTAAATTATCTAGCGGCAGCCTTAATAAAGATGGACTTCCTTGGTGGGTGGGGTTGGTGGAGGCTGTTTCGGTGACCTCTTAATTTATCTTGTTAAATGCAGTTTTACTCAGCTTAGAGAGTGAAATCGGGCTGTCAAGGGCTAGTGAAGAATGTCTCTGCAAATAATTTCTCCAAAGTGATCGTAAGTGTCTGGAAATAGCAAGCAAACTGAAAGACGCCATCTCACTAAAGAGATTAACTGAATTTATATTTAACCTTTGGATTCGAGATGAGTTGAACGACGATTAAGATATTATTGCCATAATGAAAAAAAAAAAAGTTATTTAAGCTAAGGAAGTAGCATGCAAGTTCACCACTGACAAAGGAATATGTATTTGTCGTCGGAAGCTTTATTCATACGTTGATAACAACAATGCTGGGAGAGAGAGGTAGGGAAGAGGAGGAGGAGGATAGGAGGGAAGAAGGGAAGAATAGGAGGGGGGAAGGGGATAGGAATGGAGGAAGGAATACGAGACGGGAAAGGGGAGAGAGAAAAAAAGAGGAAGGACATTAGGTAGACAGGGCAAGAGGAAGAAGGAAGGGGAGGAAAAAGGGAAGGGAAGGAGGTAACAAAGAGAGAATGAAACGAAGGAAAGGATGAAGCGGGAGGAAGAAAGAAGGAAGGGGATGAAAAGGGATATGAAATAAGGGAGGAAAGGAAGACTGGAATGGAGGATAGCAGGAGGAGGGAGAGAAGGAAGTAAAGTAGGAAGGGAAGGAAAAGAAAAGGAGAAAGAAAGACATGGAGAAGGACTGGAAGGAGGTAAAACAGAAAGAAGGAAGGGAAGGAGGGAGGAGAGAAGACGGGAAGGGAGGGAGGGAGACAACAAGGGTAGGCTGGAGTGTACCGTGTAATTCCGACGGTACCCACTCCAGCCGCCCTATAACTTATACACCATTCCCCCCCCCCACCCTCCCCAATGGCAGGTTTGGTGGGACTCGGCAGCCTGCACACCTGGCTTGCCTCGCCCTCTGCCTCATCCCTCTACCTCACTTCCCTGCCTCACCCTCTGCCAACCTGCCCGCTCTGCTACATCTTTGCCTCACCTCCCTGTTTTACCTCCCTGCTTCCCCCTCCTGCCTGACCCCCCTGCTCCCCTCTACCTTACCCCTCTGCCTCACCCCCTGTCTAACCTCGCCTCCTACCACACCTCCCTTCCTCCACATACGAGTACCTGCCTCTCCTTCCCCACCATACCTTCCTCCCCGTCTCCCTTCCCCATCTCCCTCCCTACCTCCCCCTTCATGCCCCCGGACCTGCTGCCTGCCGCACCTCGCTGTCACCCACACCCACATCCACTTTGGAATTTCTGTGGCAGCATTTATCCCGCACTTATACTTGTCATCCTAAGGACCTGTTGTCACCCCTCCCACTCCTCACTCAAGTAGGTAACAGCCATCACGCACTTGAAAACGTCTCATTAAATGTTTTACTGCCACGGCGTCGTATTCTCGTTTATTTTTGCTGCCTCCAGACAAGTAAGTGCATCTTCTAGCAGTGAAGGAATTTACTCACAGACTTCCAGAGGTTTATTAGTGGTGAACAAAACTGCATGGCTGTAGGTAGTGTAAAATATGTAAGTTGTCCGACGATGTTCAAAGGTTAAATAGTTTTTTAACCATCAGGTCTCAGGAGGTTTCCTATTGAAGAGTAAAATCGTCTGGTGTTAGGCTGACTGAAGTGGATAAATCGTCGCAAAAGGTTTTAAGGTTAATGAAATTTTTAAAAATTTGTTAAGCTGAATAATACGATATAGAGGTATATAATAAGCCAAATAAAATGTCACCGTACTGAAAAAGTTAAAGCTTCAGTTAATCCTTTGAATACGATGACGTCTACTTTTTAAACTATATTATGCCCACTCAGACGATTTACCTCAGCTTAGGATAGGCCTCTGGTAGTAAACGTTTAAGAAATAATTTTCGTTAACCCGTCTAAGCCGATGACGTCATTATTCTTGCTAACAACACACGAGTTAACGAAGCTTAGCCCAGACCTCCGTTAACCCTTCCAGCACCACGGGGTCTAGGTTTTAACATTCTTGCTGCCCTAGATACGATAATTTTCTCTGCATATTTTCACTGCGCTATTTTATTCATGCTGACACCACACGATCTTATTCAGTTGGGGAAAATCTTAGCAGTCAGAGGCTTCACATACCGTCTCGAGTAACCCTTTCTATGCTGTTTCCACTCCTAAGAATTTTACTTAAGCTAACACCGGACGATTTGCTTCAGTAGAGAGAAATCACAGCGATCAGAGGGTTAAGAGGCGCATGGCAATTAAATCTTCCAGTACAGTGCTTTTTTTTTTTTCAATTTTGCTCCTCCCAGACGATTTTGTTCAGCTGAAGAGATACTCCTTGAGGAAAAGTGACTAAACACAATCTCTATTAACCCTTTTATTACGAGTACAGTGAGTTTTTTTTATATTATTCCTGCTGCCTCCAGACGATTTTCTTCAGCTCAGGAGAGACTTCTTGTACAGGAAAAGTTTGACATAGTATCCAATCCTTCCAGGACGATCAGTCTTTCTCCTCAGACGATTTTCTTTCTCCTGATGATTTTGTTCAGACTATTGTTCATCAGACTATTTTATCAGACACCAGACGATTTTGTTCAGATTATTTTTTTCACCAGACGATTTTGTTCATCTTTGGAGATCGTAGTGAACGGGATAAAGGCAAAATCCAACAACCTCTTCTTTACGATGACGCAACTTGTTCCAGCAACCACCAGGAGATTTGCACCTCTCGTAGTGAAGGGGTCAGTCATCATCCAGGCGCTCTCTCTCTCTCTCTCTCTCTCTCTCTCTCTCTCTCTCTCATTATTATTATTATTATTATTATTATTATCATTAATATTATTACTGCTACCAGACGATTATACTTAGGTTTAAATATGATCTCTCGTCCTGAAGGGGTTAATGAATGCCGTATGTACTGTAGTATGAATCTCGTGGTTATGCGTCAGGCTGAGTGAAATCGTCTGGAGGTGGAGGGGTTAGGGAAGGCTTTATCCACCTCTCCCAAATCGAAGTCTTTCCTGGGCCGAAAAAAGTTGTAAGGTAATGGCAAGAGTGAAATAGAAAGCATGTTATTGGACTGATGGACAGGATGGTTCAAATTAAAGGTTTTACAAATGCTACTACTACTGCCACTACTACTATTACTACTACTACTACTACTACTACTAATGATAATATAAGAATAGGAAGAGAAGAAGGAAGAGGATGAGAATGAGGAGAAGGGGAGGATATGGAGGAGGAGGAGGAGAGGATAATGTAAAAGAGGGGGAGAGGATACAGAGGAGGAGAAGAGGATATGGAGAAGAAGGAGGAGGAGGAGGAGGGGAGAAGAAGGAGGGGCAGGAGGAGGAGGAGGAGGAGGAGGAGGAGGAGGAGGAGACAAAAACGATGAAGAAAGAGATAAAAAAGAAAGCAATCCCGCTCCACTTCCATTGACGGTGCAAAAAGATGTCGTCATACCGAATGGGTTAATGTCAGACGGCAGATGGGAGGTGACGGTGGAAGGACAAGTGTGTGTGTTCTTACCTAATTGCATCTTTACAGGAATGAGTCAAGCTCGTACTGTCCCGTGTCTTAAACCATATTTATCGTACATATCCTTAAATTTGTGAATTGTTTTGGCACACATTATTTCATACGGTAGTGCATTCCATTGATCAATTGCTCTGTTTGGGAAACTGAATTTCCTTACGTCTTTATCACCTCTCTTCTTATGAAGTTTTTTGCAGTGTCCTCTTGCTGATGCTTCTCCATATGTTAAGTAATCATTTATGTCTATTTTCTCCTTCCCTGATATGCACTTATATAGCATTATCATGTCACCTCTTTTCCTTCTCTCCTGTAGTGTTGGTAGATTCAGTTTATTTAGTCTTTCTTCGTAGCTTAGGTCCCTTAAGCTTGGTATCCATCTTGTAGCGGCCCTTTGAACTTTTTCAATCTTGTCTATGTGTTTTTTGAGATGAGGACTCCAGACTACTGATGCATATTCCAGGGTTGGTCTAATGAATGATGTTATTATCCTTCTCAGCTTGTCTTCATTTATGTATGTGAATGCTATTCTCATATTTGCAAGCAGTGTATACATGTTCCGTACCTTCTCGCTGATGTAGTCAGCCGGAGATAGTCTGTTATTGATAATCACACCTAGGTCTTTCTCTCTTTCTGATGTGTATAGGGTTTTATTTCCTAACTTATAATCCCAATCAGGTCTTTTTCAACTTTTACCAAACTTGATTACATGACACTTGTCCACATTGAATTCCATTTGCCATGTACTACTCCATTCATGAAGTTTATTTAATTCTTCTTGTAGCTCTTTACAAGAGTCTGTGTTAGTAATTCTCCTTTGCATTTTTGCATCATCTGCAAACATATTCAGATAGCTCTCATTTCCAGTGTTACTGTTTATATCATTTATATACACTAAAAACATGATTGGTGCCAGCACTGAACCCTGTGGTACTCCACTAGTCACTTCTTTCCATGATGAGTAGTTTCCTCTTAGTACTGTTCTCATTTCTCTTTTTATGAGAAAGTCTTGCATCCAACAAAACAGTTTGCCTCGAATTCCTCCTTGATAGTACAGTTTCCATAAAAGTCTTTGGTGTGGTACTGTGTCAAAAGCTTTCTTGAAATCTAAATAGATACTGTCCACCCATCCTTCTCTTTCCTGTATTGTGTTTGTTACTCTGTCATAGTAACTCAACAGATTAGTAACACATGATTTTCCTTTTCTGAAACCAAACTGTCTTTCTGTTATCATACTGTGTTCTTCTAGATGATTTACCCAAGCTTTTCTTATAAGCTTTTCTAATACCTTGCTTACAACACTGGTCAGTGATACTGGTCGGTAGTTGAGTGGATTTTGTCTATTTCCTTTCTTGAATAAGGGGACAATATTTGCTTTTTTCCAAATATCAGGTAGTTTACCTTGACTCAAAGATTTCTTGAAAATTAAAAATAATGGTTTACTTAACTCCTTTGTGCATTCTCGTACTACCCAACATGAAATTTCATCAGGACCATTTGCTTTTCCTCTGTCTAATCTACTTAACTCCTCCTGTATTACTTTTTCTGTTATTTGTATATCTGGTAGTATGCGTGGACATGCATGTTCCACATAGTCCCTCTCAAAATTTTTTTCTTCTGTAAAAACTAATTGGAAATTCTTATTTAGTCTATCTATCTATCTATAGCCCGACGCCCTAATCCCGCAAAGGGTGGCCGCAGACAAAACGCCTCCAAGTCACTCTGTCACCCACCATTTGACTCCCCTCCCCCCAACTCACCCCCCCCTCCCTCATATACCTCTCAACTCCATCCCTCCACCTCATCCTCGGTCTACCCCTCCCTCTCCCTCCCTCCACCTCACCTACATACACCCTCTTAGTCAGTCTTTCATTCTCCATCCTCTCCACATGTCCAAACCACCTCAGTGTATTTCTCCTAATCTTTTCAACCACATCCACATCTACCCCACAACGTTCCTTCACTTCTTCATTCGTCAACCTGTCCCTCCATGTCACTCCACATGCTCCTCTCAAGTAACTCATTTCCACTGCTCTCACTCTTGACTTGTTCCCCTCTTGCAAGGTCCACGCCTCGCTTCCATACGTCAGGGTAGGGATCACAATACCATCATGCAGTGACTTCTTAACTTCCATACTCACCTCCCTATTTCTCATCACTGCTTTCAGTGTGCCAACAACCTTCCTTCCCTGCTGTACCCTTTCACGTACTTCATCCCCCAAAGTTCCATCCTTACTCATCACACTACCCAAGTACTTGAATGCACTCACATTCTCCATATCCTCACCATCCAACCTCACTGCACACTCTGTGACTTCATTCCTCTCAAACACCATAACTTTACTTTTGTTTACATTAACTTTCAGCTTCCTCCTCCTACACACTGTCCCAAATTCATTCACCAAACCTTGCAACTCCCATTCATCTTCACTCAACAATACTGTATCATCAGCAAACAGCAACACCGGAAGCTTCCAAATCTCACCCTCATTCATTAGGGCCACCCCGACATCCACTGCCCTACCTTGTACCTCCTTTACGACCCCATCCATATATATATTAAACAGCCATGGAGACATTACACACCCCTGTTTCAGTCCCACACTGAGATCAAAGAACTCACTCAGCTCTCCATCCACTCGCACCGTAGCCCTAGCTCCCTCGTACATACTCTTCACAGCACTCAACAATTTCCCCTCCACTCCATATATTCTTTTACTTTGGTTTTGTTTCTGATGTAGCTGTAAAACAGCTTTGGTTGATCACTACTTTTATTTATTATATCCTCCTCAAACTGTTTTTGGGCTTCTCTCCTTATTCTTGTATAATCGTTTCTTGCCTGTTTGTTTGTTTGTGTGTGTGTGTGTGTGTGTGTGTGTGTGTGTGTGAGTAGGGGGAATGTGTTTGGAAGGGTAGAGGCAGTGTGTGTGTATGTATGTGAGGGGGGAGGGGAGTGTGTGTGAGGGGGAGGGGAGGTTGTGTGGGGGGGAGGGGAGTGTGTGTGTGGGGGAGGGGAGTGTGTGCGTGGGGGAGGGGAGTGTGTGTGTGGGGGGGGGGAGCGTGTGTGTGGAAGGGAGTGTGTTGTGGAGGGGAGTGTGTTTTTGGGGGAGCGTGTTGTGGGGTAAGCGTGTTGTGGGGAGTGTGTATATATGTATGTGTGTGTGTGTGTGTTGTAAGGGGGAGTGTGTGTGTGTGTGTGTGTGTGTGTGTTGTAAGGGGGAGTGTGTGTGTGTGTGTGTGTGTGTGTGTGTTGTAAGGGGGAGTGTGTGTGTGTGTGTGTGTGTGTGTGTGGCGCTGACGTCATGCCAAGCTAGACCAGAAAAAGAGCATGCCAGTAGGGGGCCCAGATGAGACGTTGCCCCCCCCACACCCCACCCTGCTATCCCTTCCCCACTCACCCCTACCATCGCCCCTCCCCTTCACCCCCCCGTTCGGTCCATCTTACGTCCTGGGCCGCTTCCTCTTCTCCATCCCTCCTTACTGCACATGTCTTCTCGGAAACTTGAGATGCGTGTTTAATTACTCAGGGAAATAATATGCTTTTTTCTTCCGGTGGTGAATCTATTAACTTCTGGGAAATTCTTGCAGCTGAATTATATCGTCTGGGGTTGGTAAATATAATGTTATCTAAATGCGCGTGTGGCTTTTGTGCTGGCTTGATAGTCCACTCCCTGAAATGCAGTCCTTTTGAGTGCCATATGCCTTTACATGTCACCGCTTGGGCATTAATACTGACCTTCCATTTTCAGTACATGCCAGGGCTGTCTCATCCGAAAATATATTAATGGGCTTGTGTGTGTGTGTGTGTGTGTGTGTGTGTGTGTGTGTGTGTGTGTGTGTGTGTGTGTGTGTGTGTGTGTGTGTGTGTGTGTGTGTGTGTGTGTGAAATATCGGTGGATTTGGTGATCGATAAATAATAGCTTGCTTTACTGACATTCAAATCGTTATACTGTCCCCTACCCCAGCCTGGGATCGAACTTGCATCTCTCCCAACAATCAGACCGGTATTGCGCAAAATGACATCAGCTCTAAATGTTGCGAAAGGATAGTATGTGTGTGTGTGTGTGTGTGTGTGTGTGTGTGTGTGTGTGTGTGTGTGTGTAAAAACAAGTGTGCTGGCGAGTGTAGTGTTGGGAGGTCCACATGGCGGCGTTCTTAGACCCCGAATCAAATGACGTATAATCAGTTGTATTCTTGCTATCTTCAGACGTTTATTCAGTTTAGGGAGAGGGCTCAGGACGTGAAGGAATTAATGGAGACTGTTTCTAACTCTATAACAACGAATGATTTCTCCAAAGTTTGAACAGCCATATGGAAGTAGTAAGAATATAACTTTAAAAAGTCAAGAAGTTAACTCCTTTCCACATACATTCATACAAACATACGTACACAGATGCATACATAGAGAAAAGAATCGTCTGGAGGTAGCAAGAATAGACTATAATGAAAAAGACATGATCTCACTGAAGGAACAGAATCACAGACTGCGGATGTTGAGGCAGATCCTTGAGTTCTGAGGTTCGTTTGCTGAACTTAGTACTGTAGTCTCGTGGGTCTACGTCTCTAAGATGTGCTTAACTTGTGCTGCACGTTACCTAATAGACTAAAGGCCTCGTTACACTGAGGTTGGATTCGGATATATTCTGACGCAAATTGTCGGGGTAAAAGCTGGAAGAAAGCACAGTTTCACAAGGCCGCGTTCCAGGCACTGCGCTTCTCATCAACTACATTGTCAGACACTGAAAAGCCGAGTGACAAGAACGCGGCCCGATGAAGTGGGGTGTTCTTCCAAGTTTTACCTCACACGATTGGACAATTTGCGTTAGAATTTGTTAAATTAGTTAGATTATGTTAGATTCCATTATTACTACTGAGAGGAGACAAGGAAACGGAGGTCAGGTTCGTTTCATCCCTCGTCATGTATTTCATTAATGACTTCACAAATTGAGGGGATTGCTATTCTGTTTTGGGTCTCGCGTTTAACCATTTCCTTATTTTTTTTCCTTGTTACACTTAAGGGCTTTTATTTAGTTTAGGAGAAATTTTTCGAATTCGAGGAGATAGATATAACCTCTATTAACTCCATTGTGAAAGGTCTACCCAATGTCGAAAGAAATCGTCTGATGGTAGCAAGGGTAAACCAGAAAATACGTCCTCTGACTCAAGAGGTTAAGAATACACCTATATTGTCACGTAGGGTTTCACACCATAAATATGGCATATCTGTATGTTTTAAGCGTACCATTATCAGAATATTATCACTAAGCTTCCTGCGACTCGCTCTCATCTGAATGAAATCGTCTGGTGTTAGCTGGATAAAACATTAGAATTATCCTGATCACTGAAGGTTAATGACGTAAAAAATTTGGGGTGTGCTTTCCTTTTCGGCCTCTCGCGTTTAAAAATACCGCCATGATCTGGACGAACATAGTCGGTTCAGTTGCGATTTATTGTAGGTGTATATTTCACCATCATAATATTAAAGTACACTCTAAGTTCGTTAAATACTGGTAAATTATTGCTTATGATAATTTTGTGTTAATGAGGATGTTCTTGTTTGGCATCTCAATTAATGGTTGTATGATTGGGATTTCAATAGTTGGTGACGTCTTTTTAGTTTATTCTTCTTACTTCCAGGCAAAAGTATCTAACTTTGGGCATACAGCTCGAACTGAAGGCGACAGATTATAAAATTCTAAACACTTTCTTTCACTAGCGTTCAAATAAATTGCTGAATAAAACCCTCCGAAGACATCAAGAATAAAACGAAAAAGACATCCACGAGTTGAAGGCATTAGGTTTACGTTCAGTGTTTGAGACTGCGAGGCAGTGTTTACATGTGGCAGAGTGATGGTGATGAACTGATGATGTGTAGTGAAAGCGAACCGTTTTCTCGTTGCTTTACCAGATTATTCGTTCCGACTCATCCTCACCTGAACCCTGTGACCGCTGGATATTTTCTCTGCTGAATAAAATCGTTTGGTGCTGGTCTGAATGGAATACCTTCCTGTGACTGGCGAAGAAGTGATCAGTCAAGATAGTTTGTGGCTATCTACCAGCGTAATATTTCCCTTAAGTGAATGAACTAGTCATCTGTTGGCCTGTTGTTGTTGTTTAAAGATTTTCCTCTCCTGTGCAGAGGATCGGGCCTTATATTGGCCCGTTGGCCTGAAGAAAGTACGCAAGTACACCAACGAGACTGATAACCACCTGATGACTGAATTTGTGCCAGAGCTGTCCCTGCGTAGAGGAATTGATAATGTTACACCTGAACTAGCGTACCTCAGTAACAGCCTATATTACATCCGATCCAGTTTTCATTTAAGCATCTTCACACCCTGACAGTTGTGGTAAGTACCATCCATTCTTTTTGGGAAACCAACTGAAATTCCTAATGTTGTGCCCTGTCATTTGGCATAATTATCATCACTTTGTTATCGTACACTTGCAGACGGGAAATGTAATGCCAGTCCAGTTAAGCAATTATGAGAACTTTTAGTCTTAATACGATATCAGGAAAAGTCTATCTGGCTGCAAAGATTAATAGTGGATTTGATAGGGCATTGCTCACAACCTGGTCATTTATCGCAATTGAGTGAACTAGTATTTTTGTCGTATCATGACACATTCGTCAAGTCATGAGTCAAGGTGTCGACATCACCCCAAGTCCTTGGATTATTGAAGCGAGGTTCCGAAACAGGATCTTTGGTTATGATCTGAAGCCGTATTCATAAACTCTCATGCGATAATTTTTTAGGACTTGCACAGATGGAACCATTTTTAACGACTTACGTAAATAACACAAAAAATTAAACTTACTCAGTATATATTTTTTGACAGATAAATGGTAACAAATCTGACCTAATCTAACTTGTTTAGGTAGGCTACTTAGTCGATAATGGCGCCGTCCGTTTGACTCGAATGTGAACAAACATATTCTGAAAGCCCATAGCCGCAGCCGCCCGACCCAAAAATGCACTTGCGCCATCAAATTATCCACGCAAAAAAATTGAAATTCAGGCTCTTTTTTCCACCAGCCGTCACCAATTATGCAGGTCTTGGGGCCAACCCCCCACCCCCACCCTCACTTTCCAGTTAGTTTTTTTTACGTTCACTGGTTAGTTTATCGCGCATTCTTAGTGTCATGTTGGGAGGCTGCGGATAAAGTTGTTCAGTGTGCTAAGGGAAGTAAAGATCGGTTGCGGGAGAAGTTTTGTAGAAGTAAAAGAAAGTGGTGGTATGGAAATTATGAAACCCATGAATCTGTTGTCCTACAGTTTTTCCAAGACTGATGATCTGACTTCCCTCATACAGTTACCAGACACTTAACGGTCACATTACCGAATATTAAAGTGACACACACACACACACACACACACACACACACAAACTTACGACAATTCACGGTTATTGAGAATTTATGTATGGAAGACTTGTTTATCTTGTAATTTAGGATCCATTATAAATGCGACCCAGTGTGGCTTGTCTCGGTTGCTGGGATTCTGTGATGGTTGCTGATCGCTGCGGCCTTGAACTGCTGTAAATGTTTAGTGAGTGGATGTATTGCAGCTCACGGTATGTTGTGACCTGATCCTAACCGACTCATACTTGATCACCTCACCACGACATTATCCACTCCGCTGAAATAGTACTCCCTGAGGATGAGATGATTACACTTGAGCTTAAATGTGGTATATTTCCACACTGTTTGAGTGTTTAAAAGCCATGAACTGCAATGATTGAACAACATTAAGTACTATATATTATTGTGAAAGTTTTGAACTGTACGGTATTATTATTGTGGTGAACGTCAACACGGTCACCACCACCAGCCCTTGCCTCCTTCACACATACCCTACAATAACTCCCACTTTCCTCCTTCTCTCAGCACATTCCCTCACCTTCCCCCACTCATCATCTCATTCCCACACCTTCCCCTCATTCATCACCTCATTCCCTCACCTTCCTTTCCTTCACCACGACCTTCCCTCTCGCACCACCCCCCGTCATCTTATTCCCTTAGCCTACTTCTTCCTCCTCACCTCCCCTACCTTATTCTTTCCCACACCTTCACCTCCCACACCTCATTCCTTCACCTCAAACTCACTCTCATATCATCCCGTCACCTCGCCCTCCCTCTCGTCTCATTACTTCACCTCACCCTTCATTTCATATCATCCCCTCACCTCACCCTCCCTCTCATCGCATTCTTTCACCTTCCCTTCCCTCTTACCTCATTCCCTCTTCCCCTGCCCCTATGTCTCACCTCTCTCTATATCATCACCTCATTCCCTCACTTCACCCTCCCTTTTATCTCCTTCCTTCACCTCATCTCTGTCCGTCACCTCCCCCTCCCTTATTGCCTCAAATGTCACCTTCTAATCCCCCTCATCCTCTCACCTTTCCCCCACCCTCTCACCTTCCCCTCATCTTATCACTTTCCCCTCACTCCCACCACCTGCCACTCACCCCTCCCCTCCCCTGACCCACATACCTTAATGTTCACTTTCATGACTGCTTCACTGTTATACCTCCTTACCACATCAGCCCTTTGCAACCTTATGCTCTTGCAACCTCATAATCTTGCAATCTCATCTAAGTGCCACCCGGAGCACTTCTGTGACGTCCATGCCTTGTTTCGTTTCATTTCTGTGTAAGCGCCTGTCTACACCGTTCCCAGAATCGAACATACACTGATTCAGATTGTTCGATCATGAAGACGGAGATAAATATTAGAAGAACACTCCGTTTTACTAGGTCACGTATCTGATAAGCCATTTCTGGCTGCCAAACAAAATGTGACGATGAGAAATGAAAAGCCCGTAAAGTAAATCAGCTGCAACGGGGTATTCTTGATCTATTCTGTATTCTGACTAACTTGATCGAACATCTTGCGTCAGTATATCGTACGTTCCAGTCCTGTCGTAGACCCGTACTTTGGCTGGTACAGTCTTCGTAGCACGTCTTCTTCGTCCATTTATCTTGCGTATTTACCGTACACTTTTTATTTATTTATTTTTTCTTCATCTTGAGCTCTGCTGAGGCATAGCATTCGTATGCTGATACCAGAAATGGGTAATTTGCATCAGTGAGAATAAGAAGGCCTAATATGTGTAATAAATTGCTAAAAGTTGCTCTGAAGTGTCCTGAGTGACCTAGAATACGGCTCTTAGATTAGGTAACCGGTGTAGCATTGGTATTTGGAGATAATGAGCTTTGCTTCCCTGGTCATAAACGTGCAACTCATGTGGGTGGAATGAGCCAACAGGGGTTTTGGGTGAGTGGGTGGCCAGGTCGGTCTGTTGGTCGGTAAGTGGGTGTGGCACTGGGCGCATCATCGGTCGGTTGGTTGGTCGGTAGGTAGGTGGGTGGATGGATCATCGGTTATTTGCTAGGTGGATAGGTGGGTGGGTCGGTTGGTGAGAATACAGGTTTTGAACATGAACAGGTCACATCTAAGCTGAATAAAATCGTCTGGAGGTTGCCAAAACAAAATTAAAACCATCTAAATGTGTTAAACTCTAGATCATGAATGACGTATAATTTGTTTAGCACGTTCTTAATTCTAACAACCTAGCTATTTTATTTAATTTGGGATAGCACCATAATAGTGAAAGGGTAAACGAAACTTATACCTATTCCCTCCGTAATAGGAAAAAGTCACTCCAAAGAAGTGGAGGTGGGTAGAATATTAAAAAAATTGTACGTTATGAGACTGACGGGTTTACATGCGCGTTCTGAGAATCTTTGAGCTGGGTGTTGTGATGAATGTGAGGTTAAAATCAGCCAAGGCAGGAGTTGTGATGGTGACAGCGCCAAGCCAAGTAAAGTTTGTGGCCTCACATCCAGTCATGTCTATTACTTAACCTGCATAAAAAATAACCCCGGACTTCTTTGTAGTTATATGTCAACACACACACACACACACACACACACACACACACACACACACACACACACACACACACACACACCACGATGTTGTATAATAATATTCCTTCCTCCAGACGAAACGCAAGAAAAGTAAAGAACTCGAGTGCTTTCTTTTGTGGTCTCATTTTATCCACTTGCCGCTACGAATCAGTCACATTTGACAGAGCAACCATATTTTTTCGACTTGCCTCATTGCTCAGATTCTCTCTTAGGCTATAAATTTCCCTGTAAGATGTTCGTAAACTGCATGGTGACTCAGCCCGTAACTCTCTTGGTGGGTACAACTCGGTTATTCTGTATCAGGCAACGCCAACGCCAGACGATTTTATTCAGCTGGGGGTGAGTATAGGAGTCTGAGTGTTAATCTACTTGTGTAACTCTTGGGAAACGAGCTGTGACTCTTATTCGGCCTACGGATGTAAGTTGGCATTAACATTATTAAGTAGTCTGTAATTATTTACTCTCTTGCCTTATTCTCCCACTGAATTTGATCCTCACGGCAATTTTGCCAACAGCTGTTTTACGCTTAAACTAGTTTACCAAGCAGTTAGCGTCTCCTTGTGTTGAGTCACAGAATACCAGGATTTTTACTTATAGAATAAATGTAGCTGTAGAATTCTGGTACCCAGTATTTATCGTTTAGATTATCATTTACTAAAGGTTCCTTTCCATATCATATATACCGGTAATATACATAGGCCTGTGTAGCCTATACCAATATATCATCATCAGTTTGAATCAGTTCATTGCGTGACAAACGCCTCTCCCTTAGGCTATCCTCTGTGACCTATTGAATGTTAGCCTGTTCTAGCCAGTCTCAACATATCTATGAATCTCGTCTTGCCATCTTGTTTTCTGTTTGCGTCTTCCTGTCAGTCCATCTCAGGACTGGCACTCAATTACCCCAGGTTCCCCATCAGTGGTTTGTTCTACGAATGACGTGTCCTGCCCACATCCATTTACCCGGTATGTTTTTAACTAGTGATAATATCCTCTACTTTCTTCTGTCCCATTTGCCATCCAGGAAGCACACTTTTTATCTCACTTGTGACACTTAACATTGCTCCATCCAAGAATTTTGTCAGACTCTGCGTTTCCAGTCCATAAGTTGGAATAGAAGGGACGCATTGATTATATAACCGTCTCTTTTAACATAACGGAGGTTTTCTTGTAGTTTTCGTTAGTAAATTCAGTAAAAGCCCTCCCTCCATCTCGTGTTCTTATTGTGATTCTCTTGTCATGAACAGGGATTCTCTGAAGTGCTTGCCCTATGTAGGCCTATATCGGTATGTGGGCTAATGTTCAGCACATTTTAGTTCTTTATATCTTATTTTTACTGGAAAGAATTAAACTTTCTGTTAGCTAAATGCATTTCATTTTCATCATATATTCATTTTCAAGTCTACTTTCATACTCCATGTGCAGATCAGATATTAGTTGTCTTGTAGTTACCTCCCAGATTCAGTGAAAAGAACTCTGTCGTCAGCATATAAAAAACTAGTTAACCAATCACCGTGTTAATTCCTGTGCTATCCCAGTCTAAATTTCAGAAAACGTCTCAGGCATGCCATGAATAATATGAGTGAAAATGTGTCTCCGTTTCTAACACCTCCTTTTATTTATTTATTTTTTTTATTTTTTTTTTTTCTGGATGTCCTTAAGCGGTTTTATGATGACCATGCCATCTGTATAGATATCTTTTACCACTTTGACTTAAGTTACTTCAGTTCATCCTCGATTTTGTCTCATCACTGCATTGATTTCATCAGAATAAAATGTTTTCCCACAATCAAAAAATTTCGTGCACAAAAGTTCCCAGCATTCTGAAAATAACTTGAATATCATCTGTTGTTGAATAACCTCTGTGATATCCGGCCTGTTGTCGTGGCTTGTTTGTATCAAAGGTCGGGCTAATTCGATGTGTTGGGATTTTTGTGAAAATTTTTGTACAAAACATGGAGAAGACAAATTCGACGATTGTTCCTAAGGTCTTTAATGTCAACATTTTGTAAAGCAGAATAAGCGACATGATTTTTTAAATGATCCTGGCATTCCTTGGACTTTTAAGCTTTTTGTAAGTAGTTTTGTTGCTTCATTTAATGCAAAATCACATGCGTCTTTGGTAAGGTCAGTGGTGAGACCATCATTAGCTCCTGCCACACCCGTCATTCCTCTCAACGCCTTCTTGAGGTCTTCCAAATTAATGCTCAGGATCACTGTGTTCATCATTTCTTTATTCTGAACGGCCTCTTTGATCATGATACTGCTAATGTAAAGTTCTTCATGAAATTCTTTCGCTGCTTTGACCGCGTCATTTCAGTTGTTAATCATGCTTCGTCAGAATCACTATCATTTGGTTTCTTTCTATACCAAGTCTTCGGTTGGTTGCCAGCAGACTTTCTCCATTCCTTAAAGTTTCTTTATTTTTACTCATGTTTTACACACACACACACACACACACACACACACACACACACACACACACACACACACACACACACACACACACACACACACACACACACACATTCTCTCTATTATATACGGTAAATATATATATATATATATATATATATATATATATATATATATATATATATATATATATATATATATATATATATATATATACTGTATATACTGTATATACGGTATATATCATAATCATCATCATCATCATCATCATCAGCCATTGCAAGTCCACTGCTGAATAGAGGCCTCCCCTAACCTTCTCCACGAATTTCTTGACTGAGCCAATCTCGCCATGTTTTCCCTGCTGACCTCTCTATAGCGTTTACAAAAATGGGTTGAGAAAACATTATCGTACACATCATACATACATACATACATATATATATATATATATATATATATATATATATATATATATATATATATATATATATATATATATGATGTATACCGGAAGTTTTTTCTTAACCCATTTTTGTCTTGTTCACCTGGAATTAGTTTTCTGAGAAAATTAGTCAGAACTTATGATCAGAATCAGACCTAACGGTTATTAACCTGACCGTGAAAGCCACATCCTGAGGTGTTAACTTAGGTGAGACAGCGTCATGACCTCGGTAAAAACACCTTTGTGGTTCTGTGATTTTCATATTCCAACACCTCCACACTGCCATAACAACTCCTCACCAACGATTCAGTCTCAGAATCTTTCCCACAGTAACACCAGCCCTGTCTTACCTCCTTCAAAGAGGTACCGGTAACGTATTTTTTGCTTTATTCTTGCAATCACCAGGCGATTTTTATCGAGATTAGGGGAGACGTCTTGCAGTGAAGGGCTTAATGGAGTGTATACCCGGTATTATTTTAACCTTTCCTAAGATGAATTAAAATTGTCTGGTGTTTTAAAAAAAAGGTAAAGTAATCCTGCATCCGAGTGAACCTTGAGTAATAAAGAATAAGGAGTAAAATTCACTGCCATATTCTCCCCTACCAAGTGTAAGAGCCCTAGGCTAGACCGGTTTCCTCCAGTAGTTTTAGTCACTTCACTCTAATGTCGTATTTTAGTTTATTTTTGCACCCTCATTACGAGTTTCGGATAGTCTTTTCGAACTGGGAGGGTAGGATACAGCTTCAGTTAGCCCTTCCAATACCACAGTGCTCTTTGAGTAACCATGGTAGGTAGCATGTGGTAGGTAGCATGACTAAGATAATGATGTGCTAAGGGAGAAGGAGTTAATCCCCTTCTGTCTTATGGCGTCGATATACATTTTTATGTAGGGTTTTACAGGTACCGTACTGTATAGTCTTGTTGCCACCAGACGATTTTATTCATCGTAAATTTCTGGTGGTGAAGAGTAATAAAGTCTGTATCTAACTTCCCCACTTCAAGATCCTTCCAAAGCAGAATAAAATCTCCTGGTGGTAGCAAGAAGCTGTTAGAATATAAAACACACAAGGGTGAAATGGTTAATGGGAACTGACCTGCTCATACATAGTCTCAATTCCCTCGTTAGCATTTATGGCCGTGTGGTAGAGGCGTGTTGGATTCTTGATTTATGAGAGGTAATTATCGGATATTTATGTAACTCCTTGTCTTATGAGAGTTATTACTGGGCAGTGATCATGACTTTATCTTAGGCCTGGATGTTGTAGAGAGAGAGTTGGAGAAGGAGTTAAGGGTCCGTTTCATTTGGTATGCTGTAGCTGACTTCCATTTATATGCATGGTGAATCGTTCTGATTTATTGATTCTACCCAGCCCATGTACAGCGTGGATGATGATGGTGGTGGTAATGGTGATGATAATGGTGGTGGTGGTGGTGGGCGGTGGTGGTGGTGGTGCTGATGGCAGTAAAGAGGATGATGATAATGTTCAGGACGACAATAAAGACGACGACGATGATCATAACAAGACTACATCGACGACTATGATCATAACAAGACTACAGCAACGACGACGATGACGAATGCTAGTGATGATAAGGACGACAATAACGATCATGAAGACTACGACGACGACGACGACAAGGAAGATGACGACGTTCACAGAAAGAGAAAACAGTGACAACGAAGACGCCTTTACCAGCTCTTAAAACGACGACAAGTAATGCTGCTGCTGCTGTACGAGTGGCGGCAGACTGAACGTGGTGTGGTGTTTTTATTTTAGAGTTCGTCCTTGCTCATTGCTGGTTTTTGTGAAGTCGACGTTGATATTGAATGACTTGCAGTCCTCGGTGGCAGCTAACTCTCCGTTCATTCATTACAAGAGAAGTATGGTATGCAGTGTTTATTCCTTTCTTCGTTGTGTGTGTGTGTGTGTGTGTGTGTGTGTGTGTGTGTGTGTGTGTGTGTGTGTGTGTGTGTGTGTGTGTGTGTGTGTGGTATTTTGTTCCGGCGTCCATCATTTATGGCCTATTTGTGTGTGTGTGTGTGTGTGTGTGTGTGTGTTTTGGGCTTAGCTATGTTTATTATTTCAACACTTTTCCCTTTTCACCGTCTTTATTTACTTGCGTCAGTGTGTGTTTTTTTTTTCCCCCGAGCTGCTGATCGTTTTTTGTAAGCCTGTTTGTACTTACGTAATAAAATGCATATATGTTACTCAGCGTGTGTACTTATATACGGTATATATATATATATATATATATATATATATATATATATATATATATATATATATATATATATATATATATATATATATATATATAGTGTTCCAGTACAGCAGCCTAACCAAAGGGGGTTATTCAGTAAGTTGTTCCATACTGTCCAAGCTGACGGTTGTGTATTAGGGTGTAATGGATGCTGTGGGCGGCCAGATGTTTTCCTCACTCCCGGGAATCTGTCAGTTTGCTTTACACGGAAACTGTTAAGGTGGTTAAGGCACCACACACGACCCCAAACCCTTCATCACCAGCGTGTCTCAGGATTAAAAAGATCACTTGGGGTTCACTTCCACTCGTATCCTCGTCCCCTTTAGAGGCTCCCTAGCTCGTCCATTTTACCGGTTTGCATCTGTATGTGTCAGGACAATATTTTAATGTATGCTGTTTTTCATTGTTGGAGGCTTCTTAGTTCATCCTCTGTACCAGCTTATTCTCGTTGTCATGTAGGCCTAGTGTACGTATGCGAGAAGAGAAACGGTAGTCGCAGAGCCTCCTTCTCGCAGTTCTTAAACCCGTAGTGGATATCTGTCTAATGACCCTCGTAGAATCAATATTACAACTGTATTATAACTAACTTAAATCTTAAAACTTGTGTTATTTTATGCAGATTGTCGAAAGAATTAGAAAAAAAAAGTTGAAGCAGACATGGATAGTGGCTTACGATGAGGGATAGACAGCCTCCTATATTCGACGAATCATGACTTTTAAAGTCGTGACATCCATAATTATCGTAAGCTAACGGGTTCTTTATGCAGACCAGGTCAACAATAATGAGTAAATAAATAAATAAATGCAAGCCTAGCATACCAGACTACAGTAAACTATGGCTTCGTTTTAAGCCACCCCTGTTGATGTTTTAAATCACGGTAAAGTACATGAAAAAAGCTTAATGAAGTTCCATTACCACCAACAGAGCAGGGGTTGAGGGTGGTGTAATCGGAAGCATACTCGGCCGTAACTGAAAGGACCCGCGGTTCAATTCCCAAATCGGGTATGAGACATTTGTGCACTGAGGATTGGGATAAGGCATTTTTATCGTGGCTGTTCGTGCCTAAAAATAAAATAGGGACCTGGACTACGTTTTCGACGATTGCGTGCAGTGTGGGGGAAGAATGAGACTTACTAAAAACTGAATAGGCTATGTCTTAATGACCGAGGTGCAGTCAGTATGCATTAATCTAAGGCTTCTTGTTTCTTCCATAAAGCCGATTTACCAGTTTACCCAAATTATCTGTATCAGTTGCATGGAGAAACCCTTGACCTTTAGAGGATATCGGTGACTTGTGCTGAGGACAGGGTGTGTATCGCTAAGGAAGAGGTAGCATAGAGGCTCCTACACCGCCTGGAATACGGCATTGGGCAGTGTTGTGCAAGACGGGACTCTCCACGTGTCGTTGGCTGAGACTGGTGGTTGGAACACTTTAGACCGCTTCACTTCAATGACACACACACACACACACACACACACACACACACACACACACACACACACACACACACACACACACACACACACACACACACACACACACACACAAAGGAAGAAGTGCTGTGAAGCCCCCTACGCCACCTAGAACACGTCCTTGAATACCAGACAGATCAGAAAACCTCCCCGCAGTACGAGGACGATCTAAACATTCTTGCTAGCGTCACACTGTTTATATCTGAGGGGGCGCTGCTCGTATTGAAGAGGCTGATGATTTACCGAAAGTTACATCCCCATGAAAACAACAGGGGCTTTCACCAATGTCATATTCGTTTTATTCTTGCTACTCTCAGACAATTTGACTCGGCCTGGGTGAGACTTTCCGAGCGGGGAGAGGGGGAAGATTACATTTAGCCTTCATTAGCCCATTCCCTGTTAATATCCCTTTATAGCAGGAATAAAATCGCCTGCTAGTAAACCGAGTAAACCTAAACATTGTGTCATCGTATTTATCCATGTGTGTTAACAATGCTGCAAGAATTTCCTACGGCTGTTGTTGTAATGATGCCTTCCACTCAACCTTCTCCTCCTTCCCTCACCCTTCGCCCACCTTCCCTCCCTCCTTCCCTACCTCCCCAGCCTAGGCCTCTTATTAATATTCTGTCCTTTCCACCTCGTCCTTCCCTCCCACTTCCCCGAACCTTCCCCCCCCCCTCTACTCCACCCTCCATCCCTCACCCCATCACCTTTTCCACAAAGCTTTTTATTAATCTTCTCCCGTTCCACCATCTCCACTTCCTCCCTCTCTCTCCTCACCCACGCCCCCACCCTCTTACCTTCACTTTCACCCCCACCCTCATACACTCACTCCCGTCTTCTCACCCTTACCCCCACCTTCATACCCTCACCCCCACCTTCATACCATCACCTCCATCCTTACTCTCACCCCCACCTTCATCCCCACCCTGCGGCATAGTAACGTATCTGTTGCTTCACCTGGATTCTTTGATCAACTTCACTTTCCACCCTAAACCATTCAATAACCTTCTCCCTTTATATCTCATCCTCTTCCTCTCCCACCCTCTAACCTTCTCCTTTCTTCCCATCCCTCTCAACCTCACCATTTCCCTCTCACTCACCAACCTCTCGTCCAAAAACCTCCTTTCAATTTTCTCCCTCTTCCTTCCTCACCCTCACCGTGTACCCTGTCCATCATAATATCCTCCCTTTCCCTCATATTCACTTACCCCCTCACCCCCACCCCTTAACCCTTACCCATACCCCTTCCCCCATCACCACTCACCCACCTACCCTCTCTCCCCATCTCCCTCCACGTCTTAGAGTCTACCCCAACCTTCCACCCTCACCTCCTATCCTCGCACCCTAAACCTCTTATTAACTCTCTTCCCTTCCACCTCCCCCTCTTCCTCCCTCCAGCTCCCCCTCCTTTCCATTTTCCCACTTGGCTCCGGAGGCGGTATTCACAAAAGACCTTAACTGATGTATACGATAAGCAAGTCCTCATAACAGTTAATTATTTGGTTATGTCACATTGTTCACTTCAGTCCGATGACCTTTTTATTTTATTTTCTCTTTCCTCTGACGATTTTGTTCAGCTTGGGAGAAACTTTTTGGAGTGGAAGAGTCAGTTGGGGCCTTGATTAACCCTCTCACAACCAGATGGCTCCATGTAACTAAAGAAAATCGTCTGTAAATAGGAAAAGAATATGGTGTCATCGGATTGAAGGGGGTTGATAGTGATTCAGGTTGGGTTGTGATTGTGAAGTGTTTGGCAGCTTGGTGAACGAAGGTAAACATATAAACAAACCATCTTGTAGTTTAAGCCCAAGAAACTGTACGAGTAAGGGTCCTGGAACATTGAGCAAGAGATGAGAATGTATCCTTGTCAATAATCTTCAACCAGGAAATCAGCTTTTAACCTCCTCCCTACGACCACATCCTCTGTACTGAATCCTCGCCACTGCTAAACGATTATATTTAGCTATGGGGAGACCTTTTGTGGTGGAGGGGTTAATATTTTTTTATTTTTATTTTTTACCCTTCCAGTACGAGAGGCATTTACTTCCATCGTGAGGTAAGGGTAAGTTTTTCGACGTGAGGGGATTATACTGTATATTTTGTAAACCCATTCTCTACGGGTCTTCTCCCCAAAGTTGAGTGAAAATCGTTTTACAGTAGCAGTATTCGAGAAAATACCATGATATTGTAAGGGTTAGGAGTGCGGGAGGTGAGGAAGACAGGTAAGAGCGAAAGCAAACCGGTAAGAGGAATGACGTCAGTAGCGAAGTACCGGATGAGGTCAGTGATGCATTCCAAAATATTACAACATTTTCCATACAACTGGTACTGCAGATTTGGGAAAACCAGAAAATTCAGCTTTTATAGGAAACAAGGGAACTTCAACAAGCAATTTTTCTGTCATTTTTGTGCGGATTGCTCAGCAAATATAACTATCTATCTATCTATCTATTGCCAGACGCAATCCCGTAAGGGGTGGCCATTTGACTTTGAGTTATTGGGTTTATGGGGAGGGGCACTAACCCTCCACCAACCCACTTGTTGACACGTAGGGAGCACGTATGGGTTGGTTATATGGTTATAAAAGAATTTTTTTTTAGCGATGTCTGATAACCATAGTGAAAGGTTCCTCCGAACTTTTCCTGTTTTGTGGTGACTTTCCTTGTTTGTGGTTCATTCTGGCGAACTAGGATACCCTTCCTGATACGATTGCCAGCTATTTATTTATAGCCATCCCAGACGAATTTTTTCAGCTACACGGGGGGGGGGGGGAGGTCGCTTAGTGAAGGACTGTGAAACCGTCTCCACTAACTGCAATCATGGCTGCAGTTTTTTCCACCGAACTTTGAATACTGCAAGACGATTTCTATGTTGACGTCTATTTTTCTGTTCATACAACCTTAGGATTAGACGATTTAACTCCTTCAGTCTATTGTGTACTTTCTCTTCGGTTTTGTTACCTCTAGCAAGTTACTCTAAGAACTGGAGGGGTTAGATATAGATTTCAGTAATTTTTCACCGCTAAGGGGATCTGGTGTGATCAGTGCAAGAGTAAAATGTAGACCATGGTAGTGTAGTGGTTAAAGTAGCTTCGGGAGAACTCTTTACAGTAGCATTAACTGTAACTGTAAGAGTTCGAATGAGGTTTGCAGCAGGATCAGACCTTTTCGGAGGAAGAGAGGTTGGAGAATCAATCCTTCTCCATTCTGGCGACGTATGAATGAGAAAGGGGTGTTTGTAGTGAGTGATGCATATGAATGCTGAAG
The DNA here is from genome assembly GCF_032717465.1 of Coenobita brevimanus. Classification (NCBI taxonomy): domain Eukaryota; kingdom Metazoa; phylum Arthropoda; class Malacostraca; order Decapoda; family Coenobitidae; genus Coenobita; species Coenobita brevimanus. The sequence continues at coordinate 65,057,388 of NC_136976.1, forward strand.
GGTTACAGTGGCTATGTTGTACCATCGATAGAAACAAACCAGGTGTGCGGGAGGTGGCAATCAAGTTGTTAGAGAATTGGTCTGCTGATGAATGGAACCGAGTCTGATGCAGGGAACAGTGTAGGTTAATTATTCCAGTTTCGTTTAAAAGACATTACTGAACTTCCAAACGATCCACTGACATGTCATAATAACACCCCCACTATATCATTAAACCATCCCGACAGCCATGGAATGTGTTCAATATGGACGGTGGGTATTAGTGTCAGAATGGGGATACGTGAAGGTATGTGGCACGGAGGAGGACTGCTGGGCTTCAGTGAATGTACTGTGAGTCTCTGCCCGGAGTAGGACACACAAATTAAAAGAACACGTACTGTACAAGCATATGAAAGAATATAATTTAAGTATCGGTCACAGCTCCGGTAAAGAAGGATGTTATATCTGTTCTACCCGTTTTAACTCAACGCCCACTAGACATTTCCGTTGTAAAAACACAGCACATGGTGGAATCATCAGAAGCGAATCTACGAGTCTGTTTTGATGGATACTAACACGGTGTGGCTGAGGCTCGGCATGTCCGTGGGGGGGAGGGAATTCATTTATATTAGCCTAGGCTTGACGTACAATTTTCTTGCGTGACTTTTTCAGGAAGCACAAGAGACAAGGAAGATTCTTTACTCCTCTCCTCTCCTGCAGTAAAGAAATAAATAAAGACAAATAAATAAATAAATAAATAAATACATAAGTACAGGAATACGGTAAATAAATAAAACTCGATACTTTTCCTCTCTTAACCAAGACTTGTTTTTCCGAGAGGAACAAGAGACGGGAAGATAATACAATCATTTTCCTTTTCCTTCCCGGGTAAACAGTAAAACCTTCGATAGTTCTCCTCGTGTAATCATTGTTTTTGTAAGAGGAAGAAGCGGCGTGGAAATACTGATCATTTACACGTTCCCAGAAGCCAGGAACGTATTTGCCAGGTGGTCTTGAGGCATAACTGAACCCCTGAGACGTGGCCAAATCGTCATCACCACTACATGACACTCCTAATTTTGCACGGTGAACTCAGCACGGGATGTATTCATAAGCGATCTTAAACCTTTCAACCCGAGGACTGTGTGTTTTAATTCTTGCCACTACCGGACAGTTTTATTCAGCTGAGAAGAGGGCTCTGTTGGTTTGTTCACAGGCACTGGATAAACCGCCAGTTCCACGTAAAACCGCAGACCACTTGTTATTGTCACGAGGGTCACCACATTTGCTACAACCACTCCCTACCCATAATTCCCCCAGAGGCCCCAACTTATTAGGGTGGTCATGGCTGTATTTTCCTCACAAGCAAGATTTATTACGACGACCATCACAGCCACGACCTAAACAGTAAATTTCACAGAGGCAACATTTATCACAACCACTATCCCTTTCTTTCTTGATTTATACCAGTTAGAGGTTGGCCACTCTTTTGCATCTCACCCACTGTCTTGAGTCTGCCGCGTCCTTCTTCCGCATATCCGCTTCTCTCACATCTCCCTCCACACCAGCTTTCCATATGAATCCCTCTCTCCTTTTCTACTTCTCGTACCTGCTCCCCCCATGCTATATTAATTGGTTCTTCTTCGTTCATTTTCGTTGCGTAAGGCTATCAGCGCAGCAATCTCGCCGTCTTCTTCCACCTTCTCCGTTTACATCACTCCTGTTCTTTTTCATCAGTCGGCAGTTCCTCACAGGCCACTTGTTCACATCCTCAGGCTCTCAGGACCCGCTCTTACCTAAATAAAATCGTCTAACGTTAGGTGGACTAGAATACTAGAATTGTTCTGACCGTGAGAGGATTAATGTTACCAGTAGTAACTCTTTCAGGTTTATATATATATACTCACGTTAATAAAATGTCGGCCATTATCTAGAACAGAAGAACAGAGTTTTTCGACAGTGAAAGGGTTAAGAGGCAACACATTTCACACAACCCCTGCCAGAACCGCAGGTATCCCGCAAATATCCCACATGCCACTTGTTATGATGACCAGCACAACCAGTGCCACCTTACGCAACTCTTCTCTACGGCAAAATTCATAACAGTCAGCGGCTTACGTAAGAACCCCCTTCATTGCGATCAAGTCTTATTTATTACATTGTTGATACGGTACCGTCAGTTGATTGTATTCTGATAAGGCTGGACTCCGTGACGTCTTTTTCTTATTGCAGTGTTGCTACTTTGAGACGAATTTACTTAGCCTAGAAGACCCCCTCGTACAGACTCCTTTATCCATCTCAGCAGTGCAATGACGCCTTTTATTTTATCGTGGCTGCCCTCAAGATGACTTATTGAGCTTAGGAGCGGCGGCCTCTCGTAGTGAAGAGGTAAAGGTCCCGGCACTCCGTTCATTCCGGAAACCTTAGCAGTTCCTGACTTTTTCACAAGGTCTCATTCGCCTCTCACGTGATTACAGCTGTCTTATGTGGGACTCACCCCACTATAAAGATTGTAGTCAAAGGAATTCCGTCCAGCTAACTCCCCTCTTCTTACCAATTCCTTCAGCCTCTCTTTATTTCTTCGCTGCATTTTTGCATCTTAATCCGTCTTGTACTGGCTTGTCATTGTTCACTGTTCAAATGAGCCGTCTGCCTATATCACTTCCCTACAACGGCGGGCACGCAGCACCCGTCAAGCATTGACTTCCCCCCACTTTTCACATGTCCAGTTCTCTTGTGCAGGAATTAACAGGGACTTTCAGTCCTTCATACACCGGTATGCAACGGGTCAACTCTGGAACTGTTTTCCTCAGTCTGTATTTCCTTCCAGTCTTTGAAACACAATGTGTCCAGGCATCTCAAAATGACCGGATATTGATTTGGGCGCTCTTTTGTTAAAATTTTCCAGAAAAGACAACTTTTTGCAGGGTTCCCTTTTTTTTTTTTCTTCTTCATAAAAGCAGTGCGGCATCAGAGGCTGCCAAAGTGGATGAATATTAGCCTATATCCCACACCGGAGTTATAAACAGGAACCAGCATAAAGAGTGCCAGTTAGAATAAGGCTTGCTTGCGAGTAAACTATCAGTGTGGCCACGTGTAGGGCGGGTTAGTGAGTGCTGGGGGGGGGGCTGGGTAGGGGTAGTCAGTGCTGTTACCTCATCGCCCAGAAGAGCAATACCAGCAGCAACAACAACAGCAGGAGCAACGTTGGAGTGTGGCCAAGGACGCCGTCTGTCCGTGTGTTTACTGTCACCATCCCCTTTACTACGGATTCCACTTTTTGCACTTAATCCTGCGGTTGGTGCAATTTGATATTTTACTCTGGGTAACACCTGACTTTGTTCAACGGAGAGAAATTCTAAGTTAGCAGGCAAAGGCTTTAAAAACAATCTTGAATAATCTTTTGGCTGCTGTTGGTTCACTTAGGAATAAATATGGGCTAACACCTGACAACTGTGCTCGGTTAATAAAAATCATAGGTGTCGAAGGGTTAATGTCTTCACAATAAAAGGTCTTTCTTGGGTTGAATAAAATCGTTTGGCAGTAACAAAAATAATCCATAAAAATAGTTATCATATTGAACAAGTTAATGGAGATTCTGCTGAATCCCATCAGCTACTGAGGTCCTTTTTGAGTTGAATAAAATCGTCAGAAATTTGCCAGAAAATATAACCTGCGTCCTCTTAGTGAAAGGGTTAATGCATGTAACCCCTTCAGTACTATGAGGTCTTTTTCTGCTTCCGTCTTGTTGCTTACAGACGATTATATTTAACTTAGAACACATCTCTAGTAGTGAAGAGGTTAATGATGGCCATACCTAACCCCCAATCCCCCCCCCTTTTCGAAAACTCTCCTAAGCTGAAGAAAGACGTCTGGAGGTAACAAAAATAAATATAGAATCCTTCGTGTGAGTCAAAGGGCAAGATCATTTGAGAGAAAGATAAAAAAAAAAAAAACTGAAGGAGTGAATAATGGAATATGTTTGTCTCTTCCATGGCCGGAGTTGTTTTCAGAATTTCATGACAGTCGTTTCGTCGGGTGTCATAGAAATAAATAAACAAATAAGTAAATAAATGAAGAAATTATAGCCGTCATCGCACTGAAGAGAGGAAATTGGCCACCTGCAGGCGTTTTGTGTATTCATGTCAGGAGATGGATGAAGAAAGGGTTATCAGTCATCTCTATTAACCCTACCATGACGCCAGGCATTACGTAAGCTGTATATAATGGCCACTAGCAGCAAGAAATGGGATTAGTGTGTCGAGACTGTCCTGTTGCTCTCATGCCCTTAATGCCAGAGCGGGAGTGGCGGGGAGGTGGAGGTGGATGGAGGGATTGAGGGGAATGGAGGGGTGAGGGAGGAAAAGAGGAAGGGCGATGGAGGGGAGGCGTGGGTGAGGAGAAGGGGGATTGAAGGGACCAATGGGGGAGGAGAAGGGGAGGGGGTGAAAGAGGAGAAGGAGAGGATGAACGGGGTTGGAGGAGGAAAAAACGAGGATGAAGGGGCATGGGGAGGGGAGGATAGAGGAGGGAGGGGGAATAGGATGGATGAGGTGAGATTGTGCAGACTGTTGGACTGTTTAGGTTTGATTAGGAAAAATGTCTTAAGTGAGTCCACTGAGGCCTAAATGATTCCTTACAGCTGAGTAAAATCGTCTGGCACTAACAGAAATAAAATTGTGATTCCCTCATGGCTCTGACGTCAAAAGGTAATACGTTTTTGGCGGTGAGTAATACAGAGTGGAGTCATAAGCGGGATTAACTTTTGTCTATATTTGTCGTCATTATTTTCTTCCTCTCAGACTCACTCATTGTTGCCTTAGTGTTGGCCAAGAGGCTGCAAGACGCCGACATTCTTGGAAGGCTAATGTCCGTAGTGTGATGATCTCTTTTTATATCTTATTTTTGCTGCCATCAGATAATTTTAATCACCCCAAAAGAAATTTATTGAACTTGCGGGTTAAATACAACCTTCGTCAGTTCCTTCACGACGAGATATCCTTCCGAAGCTACATGAAAGCTCCAGGAGGCAGTAGGAACAAAATTAATGTGATGTCGTGGGAGTGAAGGGGTTCAATTACACTTGGGTTTAACTTACATCGTGGGGGTCATGGTGCGTCGTAAAAGGTCACTTCGCGAGCCATTCTTTCTTAGCTGAGTAAAATCGTTTGGAGGCAGCAAGAACACAGTGAAAGAAGACCGCGGACCTAAGGAGTTAGGTTACAGGGAAGAGGTAAGATTGGGGGTCATTGTGAGATCGTAAAGGATCAAGCCGCGAACAATCACAAAGTGGTAGTCTCATCGGCTTAAGTAGCACCTCTTCCTTAGCGAGTTATTTTGCGTGTGTCACTTTAATATTCACTTTTATGCCATTTGTATCTTTTCAGTATTGGCAGAGTGTTAACATTCCCTATACAGAAACAACAGATAAAAATGTAGGTAAAAATGTATGGTAGTGGTACAGTAAGCCTCCTGAGCTGGCCAGAATATAGACGTAGTTTGGTGGCATAGGATAATTCATAATGTCATTTTTTCTCGGCGATTAATTATACTTCTGACTGACTAATATTTTCTTTCATGTTGTTTAGGCTATGTATTTCTGTTATTGAAAGTGTGCCTGCTTAACATTAAAGAGGATAAAAAGGTATAGTAAGGAAAATAAATCGCTTGAGGAAAAGACGTTACGAAATCTCCGAAGTCAGAATATACGACCCTGAGATTTATGAAAAAACTTGACGATCGGTTTCCTCTCGTAACTCAGATTTGTTTTTGCAGGAAGAGTAAAAGATATGGAATTATTTAGCAGACTCCTTTCTTTGTCCGTCCAGTAAAACAAAGTAGCCTAAGATAATTTTCCTTTTTACTGAGAGTTGTTTTTGTAGGATAAACAAGCGACATTTTGGAGATTCTGAACTTTCCTTGGTCTTCCTGTGAAAAATAACAGTTACGCGAGGATGTTCATTATAGTGTATTATTAAGTTTGCACCTGAATATGGCCGCAGGAGTAGACTGTTCAGAAGGATGCGAGATCGATCTTAGACTGAGGCAGGATACAGAAGGAAGATCTGGATTTAAAGATTAACCCTGTCATTGATGATCTTCCATAAAACCAACCTACATAGGGTCGTGCCTGAGACAGTGCTGGGATATTTCAGTACAGCTATGAGTATTAGGCCCAAGCAGTAACATATGGTGTGTAACTATATTTTTTGTTTGTAAAAGGAATGCAAGGTCTCATTGAATTTAATACTTATAGTGGGAGACACACACACACACACACACACACACACACACACACACACACACACACACACACACACACACACACACACACACACACACACACACACACACACACACACACACACATGGATATCATATCACGCCTCTGTCCATATCTGTTTGCCCATTTCATTCTCAAAACAACCATCCACTTTTATATGCATACAACCACTCATCATACACACACACACACACACACACACACACACACACACACACACACACCATTCTCTCTCTCTCTCTCTCTCTCTCTCTCTGATGAGGATAAATGGACCCAAACCTGCCAGTCAGAGGATAGCTAACCAAAAACCTGATTGGCTGGCGGTGTCTCTCCAATCAGCCAATCATCCACACCATAGAGATAAACACACCTGACCTGCAGATTTCAGTTTGTCTCTCTCTCTCTCTCTCTCTCTCTCTCTCTCTCTCTCTCTCTCTCTCTCTCAGGAAGTTCCGGAAAAGGATGGTGTTGGTAGAGAAAGCGAGCCAGTTGGTGTGAGAAGAAGGGATGTGTTTACCTAGCACTGTTTACACTTTCATACACACACATGCACACTTACGTAACCACAATCACAGACAGGCATTCATTCGCACTGACATTTGGCACATACACCCGTAGGCGCTCGTGCACACACACACACACACACACACACACACACACACACACACACACACACACACACACACACACACACACACACACACACACACACACACAGTAAATCATCTCCCGTGTGCAGGCCAGTCGTATTTTCTTTGAGCACTTAAGGACAGACGACACCTAAACAAGCACATCCTCCTGAGCACAAGCACATATATCAATAAACACACTCACTGGGGGTTGCACATCACTCCCTGGGGCATGCTGGTTGGGTGGGGTTGGGTTGGTTAGGGTAGGGTAGGGTGGACTTGAGGTGCAGAAGAGGATATACCGAATTACACACACACACACACACACACACACACACACACACACACACACACACACACACACACACACACACACACACACACACACACACACACACAGAGAATGGTTTGATGTCCATACCAGGTTGTGCATTCGTATCTGCAGTGAGACAGAACAGGTTCCCCACAGCCTCCTTGACTTGATAATAGCACCTCGCTCTGTGCAGGATGGAGGCTGGGGAGGAAGGGGGTGCAGGAGAGGGGTAGCACAGACACAAGGCACATCCGGTGAAACACGAGGTAGTGATGGTAAGCGTTGGTGTGGTGTAGATTATTAGGATGAAGGTAGAACTGAAACAAGGCACAGACAGCAGACAGTGGTATGGTGTAAGTGAGGAGGGGGGAAGGACAGATAGGCTACAAGGCACAGACGGTGCATAAAGCGATAGAAGTGAGTGGTATGGTGTAGGTAAAGAAGAGGGTAGAACAGATACGAGGCACATCCGGTGAAACACGAGGTAGTGATGGTAAGCGTTGGTGTGGTGTAGATTATTAGGATGAAGGTAGAACTGAAACAAGGCACAGACAGCAGACAGTGGTATGGTGTAAGTGAGGAGGGGGGAAGGACAGATAGGCTACAAGGCACAGACGGTGCATAAAGCGATAGAAGTGAGTGGTATGGTGTAGGTAAAGAAGAGGGTAGAACAGATACGAGGCACAGACGGTGAAACAGAAAATAGTGGTACGGTTGTAGACATAGGTACTCGTATGGTGTAGGCTAGGAGGGGGGCAGGGCTAATACAAGATGAAACAATAGACAGTGATCAGTCATACTCGTATACTTGATATGGATTTGGTTAACAGTTAGTGGAATTCGCACCCTCTCCAGAACGTCCCCAGAACATATGGCCAATGCTATACCGACCGACCCAGCGGGTCGCCTCCTCCTCTTTCTCATTCAACCTTTTGTAGCGCCTCGACACCTTATAACACCCTTTGACTGACTTCATTTATCTTCTTTACATTCATGTACACCTAGCACCTCAGTCTTTACGGCACCTTAGTATTTAATAGTACCGGTACGCTTTCCTAGCAACTAAAGTCGCCCCTTCCTAACACTTCACATTCCACCCCACCACGGCGCCCCACAGCAGCCCAAAAAAGCACACCGTCAGAGGTTTCAGTGTTAACAAGGACCTACCACACACACACACACACACACACACACACACACACACACACACACACACACACACACACCGCTGAACAAGCCCAGGACCTGCATTCTCAGTCAAATTTACTATCATCTCCCTCACATAACTATGCTCTGTATTTGTAGGAATGACAAGAAAGGTTTAGAATTTTACCATGATCCTTATTTGTTGTGGGAAAATAATTATGAAAGAAGAGTCAATATGATTTTTTTTTTCTAGGAAGGACAAGAATACGAGAGTACAGAAATTTCCTATACCTTTTCCTCCTCCTGCAAATAAAAACACGAGCTACGAGAGGGTTTGATCGCAAGTTTGTTTGTGAATCTGGACCCGGACCCACAAAACAGGACGAGTGGTGGAGGTTGTAGGGGTGGGAGGGGGTTGCTGTGAGAGGTGTGAGTGGGAGGAGTGAGTGGGGTGGAGGTAGGAGTTGTGGATGGGTATGGGAGATGGCGGGTGTTGGGGGGTGAGGGTTGGGGTGGGGGGTCTTGAGTGGTAAGGGGGTGGGAGCTGTGGAGGGGTAAAGGGTAGTGGGATGCGGGGGTAGTGTAAGGGGTGGGGGTGTGCCAGACGAGGGTGGTGGGAAATGGGGGTGATGAGGCTGGGGTAACCATTTGACTCCTGACCTTATAAATATTATCACAACCCCCTGGCCAGTCAGACCCACCCTGTAATGCGAAAAGGTGTCAGTATTTTAGAAAGGGGTTGGCATGAGCAGTTTTCTTCCTCTTCCATTTTTCTTCTTCGTCTTCTTTCTTTTTTTTCTTTTTCTTCTTCTAGCCTACTCTTATTTCCCCTTCTTCTGCTTCACATCCTCCCTCGTCTCCTCCTCACCCTTCATCTTTTTGTTATTTTTCTTTTTCTTAATTTTCTTCTCTTGTCACCTCCTCCTCCTCATCATCATCATCATCATCATCATCATCATCATCATCATCACCACCACCACCACCACCACCACTGCCGCCGCCGCCTCCGCAATCTCTTCATTAATTTTTTCACCCATTTCATTTTCTCCACCTCCTCGCTCTCAGTTTTCTATCGGGTTCCTTCGAGAGAGGAAGCAGCATTGGTTAGTTTATGTCCTTGTTTCGGTAGTCATTTAGAGGTACATTTTTTTTTTTTTTTAGTGTATGCGTTTTCTAAGAAGCCCGGTATTTTATCTGCAACCAAGAAACTTCAGAGGAGGTGGCAGTATCGGCTATAAATATTCCTTGGCGAATTTTTAAAAGCGGCGTTCTCGTGAGCAGCCGGTTATTGTGGCTTTCGTTTTATTATAATATCGTGCTTCAGGGGAGGTGGAAGTGTTAGGCTGTTTTTTTTTCTCCGTAAATGTCACCTTATATTTATAAAAGCGTTGTCACGAAGTCTTGTTGCTTCAGTTTGTCGCTAGCCACGTTGGTAGGGATGGCAGCACCGGTTATAGTAGGCATAACTTCTTTTTTGTATGACATTTTCTATAGGTCGTGTTTTGCTTAACTTTTTTTTTTTGTTGCAAAACATATCACAATCGCAATCTTCATCATGACCGCCTCTCTCTCTCTCTCTCTCTCTCTCTCTCTCTCTCTCTCTCTCTCACACACACACACACACACACACACACACACACACACACACACACACACACACACACACGAATCTCAGGTTACTAACATTGCGTCACGTAGCATTGTTAGCATTTTGTAACCCTCATAAAACTCTTCAGTCCGAGTACGTCGCTTTATTCTTGTTGCTACGAAACTGTTTAGCTCATCTTTTAAAATGACCTTGTTTAAACAGAATTAAAGAAGTGTATAGCTTAAGTCTCCCAGTTAGAAAGTTCTCTCCGAAGCTAAATGCAATGGTGTAGAGTTAGCAAGAATAATATATATATATAAAATGCAAGAACTAAAGCAGGAAGCACTCAGGAATGGATGAACCTGCAAATTTTTACTGTAAATTTTGGATCAAGCGATGACAGTAAAGTATGTCAGCCAATTTTTCTAACGTTTCTGAATGCATTCTTTAATATGGGATGCAGGCTGTTTACATCTTAAAAATTACAGCAGTTACATAAATGGCTTTCAAAATTATATGAGACTGCTTAGCCTACACCTTCCCACATTCAGTTTCAGCGGTTCGATCGTCATATTTTCTGTAACTCATCATCCAGCCGAGTGGAAATGGCTGACGATCCACTGGGGCGACAAGTTTCCAGAACCCATTGTGTCCTGGAAGGTTGTGGTGCTGGAAAATGTCTGGAGCTGGAGGTGAGGGTCGTATACGGGGAAGCTGTTTGTGTGTGTGTGTGTGTGTGTGTGTGTGTGTGTGTGTGTGTGTGTGTGTGTGTGTGTGTGTGCGCGTGCTTGCTTTCATCTTTCTGTGCATCCGATTCTGAAGAGACGACCACTAACACTCACCATCACCATCATATGCTAAGGGTATCACTTGCAGATCCGGTGTTATGGTATTAGTCGGGGTGTATTTACGACATATCCGTGGGGAGGTGGGGGGAGTGTGAAGGAGGGGGTAACTCAGAGGAGAGGATGTGGGGAGGGGGAGGGTGAAGGAATGTTAATTGTTGGGAGGAAGTGTGGGAGGAGAAGGAAGGGTTTATGAAGAAGGAATGACGTAATAGAAGAGAGGAAAAAGTGACATGGAAAGGGAGGGAAGAGGGACGAGAGGATAAATTGAAGGACGGTCTGAGGAGTGACGTGAGGAAGGAGATAAGAGTGACATGTTGAAGTAGCGAAGAGTGATGGAAGGAAGTTGAGAAGAGTAATGAGAGGGGGAGGAAAGATTGACATTAGTTGAGAGGGAACAGTGGCATGAGAAGGGAGACAAGAGAGATGGGGAAAGTGAAAGAAGGAGGGGTGGAAGAGTGACATGATTGAAGGGGTAAGAATTACATGAGGAAGTAGGGAAAAATGGCAGGAGAAGGAAAGGGAGAGTGACATGACAAGAGTGGGGAGAGTGACGTGAAGAAGCAGAGAGGAGTGACATGAAAATGGAGGGAAGGGAGACATAAGAAAATAGCGACATGAGAGGAGAGACAAGAGTGATATGAGAGGGGAGGGAAGAGTGACAGGAGAATTGAGGGGAACAGAGACATGAGAGGATAGGGATGAGATACAGTAGAGCCACTTTCAATAATCCCCCTACCCTCTCTCGAAACTGTGTAAAAGCCTGCTGAGATCCTATGAAGCTAAAATAATAATCAATTGGGTTGGACTAATATATTCATTAAATCGTAACCTCAAATGTAAAAGAGTTAGTGAGAGAATCTGTACGAGAGGCGTGGCATAAGACGCTATGTGAATTTAATCCCGTGAAGCCTGGTGATGTCCTTTTATGTCTGCCCTTGGTGTTGCCAGACGATTTAATCAACTTTGTCAAGGCCTCTCAAGTGGAAGGACTGTATTATAACTCACGTAGTTCGAGTAGTTTGGCCAAAGCTGAATAAAATCGTCAGGAAATGGCAAGAATGAAATGAAAGGGATATCCTCGAGATCAAAGAGTTAACTACAGTACATTGATACGTCGTTAACACACACACACACACACACACACACACACACACACACACACACACACACACACACACACACACACACACACACACACACACACACACACACACACACACACACACACACACACACTACATAATGGTTAAAATCATGTCCAGCCTTCAGAATATAATGTTTACGGTGGAAATTACACCGAATACGAATAAAACCACAAAATGAGTTCCGCAGCACCTCTTTCTTAGCGATCTGCATTGTATATCACGCCTTGTTATTCTCTTTTATGTTAATTATGGCCATTCAACATCGATATAATCTTCTTAAAGTTTAGAGAGGAAGAATATTAACCCTCCCATGACAGGTACGACTCTACTATATTGTTCAACTTGATTTAGCATGAAACGAGTTTATTCAGCCGGGAGTGGGTCATGGAAGCCTGTAAATATTGATACTCTCACAATTAATCCTGCCCTGCTCACGAAAGCTGTTAAATTATTCCAGCTAACGCAATTAAATTTAGCTGAGAGTGAGTCATAGGAGCCTGAGAGTTAGCCTACAGAAATGTACTGGTAAAGAAGTAATAGGGAGCCTCCTAATGCCCCGAGAACACATTCCTTGTTTCGTGGAAGGGTGAGGCTGGCGTGTTGTAGGAAGTGAGGGAGTGAATTTTCCTACTGGGTTTCCATTTTACCTGTTTTTACAACCTAGGCCTTCGTTTTGTAATACTGTGAATAAGGAAAAGGTGGTGGTGGTGGTGATGATGATGATGATGTTGGAATAATATAAGACGTTTATCATGGTGTTGAGAATTACTGACGATAATGATTGTGGTGATGATGGTACCGTTAATGTTGATACAGATAGTGATGATGATGACGATGATGATGACAGTGATGATGATGACGGCAGTGATGATGATGATGATGATGATGATGATGATGTTAAGTATCCGAGAACCTAGATGGAAGGAAAATGTTGCGGTATATATATATGAGGGAAGATAGTGTGTGGTGGGAGGAGGATTCGTTGCTTGAAACGGCCAAAATGCCTGATGTTTTTTCCTTCATGTTGGACTTCCCCCTCACATGATGCGGCGTTTGGCAATAGACTGCTGGGAAAAGCCAATACCATTATACTGCGAGGTAAGTGTAGGGGCCCGAGGCTTGGCTACCGTAGTCCAACACATTAATTTTAAGGGTAGATGGCTAGTGTCTTTGTGGCCATACCAAAGAAAAATGGAGCACTGGAATGTGATAAGCATAGAACAATAAGTGTAATGAGTCAAATGGGGAAAGTACTGTTGAGAGTGATAGGGGAAAGAATAAGACGAAACATAAATAGCTATGTGGAAAAGGAGCAGTATGGATTTCGAAGGAGTATAGGCACAAGAAATGCTATTTTTGCATTGCGAATGTTGATAGAAAGATCTCTGGAAGTACAGAAGGATTTATACTTTTGTTTTGTGGCTTTTGAAAAGGCCTTTGACACCGTGAGGCATGAAGAGATGGTGAGAATGTTGCGAATGGTTGGGGTAGATAGTATGGATATAAGAATCATTGTAAACCTGTACTGGAATAAAAAAGCTGCTGTTAGAGTTGGAGAGGAGAAGACGGAGTGAGTGACTATTAAAAGAGGAGTACGACAGGGATGTGTTCTGTCGCCAGACTTGTTTTCTTTATACGGACAAGTTGTAATGGACGAACTGAAGGAACTGGAAGGGGTCAAGGTTGGTGGTAAGAACATCAATAATCTGAGGTATGCTGATGACGCGGTACTGGTAGCGGATTCGGAAGAGAAACTACAAGAACTAGTGGATAGATTAGTGGAAGCATGTCAACAGAAAGGGATGAAGATTAACATCAGGAAAACAAAGGCAATGGTACTAACAAAACGGAGAGAAGCGATAAATATCCAACTTAATATCCACGGAAACTATATAGAGCAGGTGAGAAGTTTCAAATACTTGGGTGCTGTTATATCAGATGACAGAGGAAGTGAGAAGGAAATTGTAAGAAAAATTGGTATTGCTACAGGAGCTTTCGGACGAATGAGAAAAATTTTAACTAACATAACTATGGATATCAGGACACGAATAAGTGTGTTGAAATGTTTTGTCTGGTCAACGCTATTATACGGGTGCGAAACGTGGACAGTAAAGAAGAAAATGAGAGAGAGATTACAAGCAGCTGAGTATGGTTTTTGAGAAGAATGATGCGAATATCATGGATAGAAAAAGTAACAAATGAAGAAGTTCTGAGAAGGGCAGGAGTGGAAAGAGAAATGATGAAGACCATAAGGAAAAGACAGATGGAATTTTTTGGACATGTTGTAAGAGTAAAAGAACTTGAAAATGACTGTTTACTTGGAAGAATAGAGGGAAGAAGAGCAAGAGGAAGACAACGATTAAAGTATATGGATTGTATAAGAAACGATTTACAAGAAAGAATCAGCAATGTGGAGTTAATCAGGATAGCTGAGGATAGATTACGATGGCGCTCCATGGCCGCTAACGCCATATGACCGGCACTTCGGTAAAAGGTAAAAAAGGTCAGTCTACTCCCCTTGGTGGCATTACATGATTGAAAAACCTCCCGTCAAATCATGGGGATCGAACACTCCGACTGGGGCGTTCTTACCACTACACACACACACACACACACACACACACACACACACACACACACACCGCTCGCTGGTGCAGTGGTAACGTTCCCGCCTGCCAACTGGTGGACGGGAGTTCGCGCCTCGCTCAGGTTGCGAAAAGTATCACTGACGAAGTGGGTGGTTACTGTCCTCCTGGAGCAAGGGGACGGGTGTGTGCGTGTGTGAAGGTCACAGCCTTGCCCTTAGATCGGACTATATGAGCTCCCAGCTCCCTTCCGGGAGGGTAAAAGCTGACCATCACGACCATCAAGTGATCCTGACCGACCCGGTGAATTACACACACACACACACACACACACACACACACACAGTAGATACATAGTGGCAAAGGTAAGACATGACTTCAGAATCAAGTGGAGGGATGAGACCGAAAAGCGTGAAGTACCGGTACGTTAACACTCATAGGCTCCAATAACACACTGTCAGCGGAATAAAATCGTGGTGACGTTGCCTGGTTAGAATATTAGAGTCTACCTGAATGTGAGAGGGTTAATGATTTCAGTATTAGTATTCCCGTATTCTTATGACTCACCCTCAGCTGAAGGAAATCATCTGGCGCTTGCATGAATTGCATGCTAGAAGTCTCTTTATATACCTACGCTGCTTCCCCCAAAGAAAGGGAGGTAGTCGAGACTGGACGACACACTCCCAGTTTACTTATCCATACACACACATTCATTCGCATCTTAGCCCCAGGGGGATAAGGGACAAATCCTCACCGCACAACACCACACGAGGGTCAACTGCGCAGTGCTAGAAGTAAATTCAGAATATGTGAATTACTTTCTAACAGGGCGGAGTGGAAAAAAATAGGAGAGACGATCATTGTTCACTAAATTTCCCACTGCTGCTGTCGAATATTCTGGCACATTTTTTTCTTAGTGATGCAAATAAGTTTATATTGCATCTTAGGCGGCTCCTCCCTCGGCGCTCCCTACACCCCCCACACTCCGCCTCCGCCCCTTCACGGAATATAGTCAGGCGGTAGCAAGAATAGAATATAAGTGAGGTGTTGGTACTGGGAACGTTAACGGAATAATTTCTAGACCGTCATTACAATAAGTCTGTCATAAACTGACTCAAATCGTCTAGGGTGCAGTGAAAATCTGAATAATACATCACACACACTGTGTGGCTGCTATGCTGTGCACGGCCACAGTTTTCAGGCTGTCAGAGTTGAATTTGTGCATGAGTATAGGCTACAATAGATATGGCCTGGATGAAGGTCATTAGCACCACGTGGATGGCACGCTTTATTGTGGAGGGAGAGGCGCAGCCCCTGACCCAAACCCATTTTTCAAAATGAAATAATACAGTATTGCTGAGCCATAGGCAGTGTGGAAAGTAATTAACTGGTGCCACAGAAACTACGGTTAACGTCTTCAAGGGAGTTGGCACATCCCACTAATTCCGACCCGGCAAGAAAATATCCAGTTACCAAGTTAAAGGAACTGAATTTTGTATGGGTACATTTACAATCTCAGTTACGTTCCAAGCACTACCGGAACTGCCCTGCAGAGTTAGGGGGAGGTGCAGCCTCCATCATGACCTACTGATGTAATATTCACATTTTCTAGATAAAATGAATTAAATTTCTTCGGTATGTGTTTAGGTAAACGCACGATTAAGTCATCGGCATCACAGGGACTAAGCCTACTGTAAATGTTGTGTGGGGGGGGGGTACAGTCCTGAACCCTACCTGCCAAGAAAATATTCAGTTTCCCAGGATTAATGAGTATGTATATATCTGGGTGCCATGTCGCTTACTAGGTGTATGCATTGGATGCTGACATGGTGGACTAGATGAATATGGAACAGGGTGCATTACTTCAGAAATTCGTGGAAAGCACATAAAGAAAATGAGACCCAAGACCGTTGGGTGGGCCGTGGAATGTTTTTCCACGGTGTTGTGGTTACACAATTTGTCCCTAACTAGGCAGACCCGGGCAACGCTTAATTGAAAGTTCTGCCAACGAAACCGTTTAATTTTTTATTTTCTACATTCCGGCTCTTTTCACTGCTTGGGGTCAATCATAGACCTACTAAAAATCGTCCGAGGATAGTAAGAATAATCCGAATAAAATCGAGTGGGGACGCGAGAGTAAATTATAAAGGAAATTAGGCAGTGCAGGGCGTACCCTAAAATCAGTTCATGAAGCTGGTTATTTCCCATGATTTATCTGTTTGGGTGTGACGGCCTTGTGGTGCGGGAGGCTGGAGTGTTAGGAGGATTGTGGCTGCACCTTTACTCCTTTACCAGATGACGCCATTTGTATTTTATTTATGCTATCTAGAGACAGTTTTGTTCAGCTTAGGAGACATTTTTCCAACTGGAGGAGTTAGATTTAGCCTTCATTAACTCCACATCATTACAACTCTTGATTAAGTTGCAGCAACATAATCGTCTGCTTGTTAGCCAGAATGATAAAAATACAATACATATCACTGGAGTGAGGTAGTTAACCCTTTCAGTGCCATGACGACTTCTGGGAGTTGTTCGTACCACCTTTATGAGATTTTATTCAGCATCGTGGATACCTTTAATAGTAAGGGAATTAATGGAGATAGTTTCTACTACATTGACTACAAGGTTGTCTCCACTAAGCTGAACAAAAATTTGCTTGGCGATGGCAAGACATAAAAATGATAAAAGACGTCATTGTATCAGAAGGTGTTAAAAAATATGTCCAGAAGAAAAGAAATTCAATGTCAGACTGTGAATCTGCCATTATTACATGTGTTGAAATCAGTGATCGACAATTTTTCGAAATTCTAATGGTTGTGTGGGTTGACGTAATGTAGTGTGGCACAGAAGTCGCTCTACCAGGAACTATTTACCTTTTTGTGTGTCTGTGGTTAGATGTTCAAAGCTGATTTCTTCGTATAATATATTTCTTCGATTTTTTTTTTCTACCGGTACTTACTTTTAACATAGGGCACACAGGGATAGTTAATTATCATCATCTTTATCCTGTTCCTCTTGTCTACCCAAAAATGGGGTGAAGTGGGATACAGAAACACGGAATGAGAAAGTACAACAGTGGGAAAACTACCAAAAGCATATCAAGTGAAATGGGCCAGACAATAATCTACACATCAATCAAGTCCCAGAATCCTGGCTTCATCTTACAGACTTACCCATCTACAGTATTTCATCTCATTTTCTTGCTTTCTTTATTTTATGTTTTCTCTTACATGCCTTTTTACATACACCTGCCAGTCAGAGTAATTTTGACGACTAGTAGGTTTACAGAAGAGGTGCCAGGCCGTTGTTTTGAACTATTCCGTACATATTTCATCCACTCATCCCGATTCTCTGTCGATTCCCCGGTCTTCTCAACTTGAAGATCTCAGTTTCTCTCACACACATCATAGTCATCCACCTTCTTGAACAGCTACGCCCCGCATCTCCTTCAGACGCACTTTACCTGTTGCACCACCTTTTTTTTACATCAGTTCTCTCCATCTAACCATACTGTCTATGTTGACTGTTCTACCCTATTATCAGCAAACTTCCATTGCCCACGTCTTTATCAAACCACTGTGTTATCCCACCTGCAGTATGACGTCATGAACTTCACACGTCTTCCTCAGCAGTCTCATCCCCACTGCTCTTATTCATGACACTCGTACCACTACCGCCTCACACCTGTACGTTAATCGGGGCACTAACACACCTTCAAGCAGTCCTCTCAGCCTTCATACTAGGACCTCTGTTTCGTATCAAGGTCTTAGTGGCACCAGTCAGGTTTTTTCCTTGAATCACCCTTTGTTTCACTTCCTTGGCACATTTACCTCTCTTTTCTGTTCAAAAATCAAAGTCTCTATGCAGCACTGAATCTCTCTCTCTCTCTCATCAGCCATCAGGTTACTCCTATGTGCATTAACTTCGAAACAACCATACTCACAGACACAAACTGCTTCACCATCCTGTATTGATCCTGTTCATCATCAGAAGACAACACAGCATCATCTCCATACATTCGCTAATATCGTATATTATTCTCCGTTAAGTGATGTCAGCGTAACCATTTATATTTTATGGAAGTGAATGGATCAGGTAAAGTGTTAATGTGTAGGGAGGTGGAGAGAGTGAAATGAGGGAAGAAGCTGGGGGAAGGAAGGAAGCTGGGGGACGGGAGGAAGAGGGGAGAATGAAGGATGGAAGGAAAGGGGCTCGGGAGAAAGAGGGGAGGCTGTAGGAAGGGAGGAAGAGGGGAGGTGAAGGAAAGGAGGAAAAGGGGAGACTGTAGAAAGGGAGGACGAGGAGAGACTGAAGGAAAGGAGAAAGAGGGGAGACTAAAGGAAGGGAGGAAGTTAGAGGAAGGGAGGCACAGGTGAGACTGAAGGATTTGAGGGAGGAAGTTAGGGGAAAGGAGGCAAGGGGGAATGTGAAGGAAAGATAGGGGAAGGAAGGAATAAGGGAGTCTGAAGGAATGGAGGAAGAGGGAAGCTGAAGGAAGCGAGGAAGTTGGAGGAAGGAAGGAAAAGGGGAGACAGAAGGAATGGAGGGAGAGTGGGTGAGACAGAGGGGAGAGTGCAGGAAGGAAACGAAAGTAGAGGGGAGAAAGGAAGGGAGGGAGAGGGAGAGGGAGAGAGGGAATTATGGGAGGAGTGGGAAGGGAGGAAGAGGAGAGTGAAGGAAGGGAGAAGAGTGAAAAGGAAAAGAGGCCGGGTGGTAGAGGGCTAAGAATGAAAGGAAGGAGAGGGAGAGTTAGGAAAATACAGGGAGAGGGAGGGACGGTTGGAAAAAAAAAAAGCGAGAAAGAGCGGAGTGTGAAGGTAAGAAGGAAGGGAGGGAGAAGAGAAGTAGAGAGTGAAGGGGGAGTAAGAAAAATGAAGGGGGAGAAAAAGAAGAGTTGAAAAAGAATGGGAGGGAGAAAGAAAGGAGAGTAGAGTTAAGAAGAATGAGAGGGAGAAGATCAGACAGCGAAGGGATAGAGGAATGGAAGGATGAAGAAAGGAGGAAGGTTGGGAGGGAGGATGTGATGGGATGAAAAGAGGGAGATGGAAGAGGGGGAGAAGCAAGAATATAAGGAGGGGAGAGAGGAAAAGGCTTAATGATATTCAGTTTTTATATTTTGCCTAGTATGCACATCTCTGTTTTGGCACCATCAGGAGTTGCAGGGTTCAAAACAGTCTGTGGAATTTCTAAACGGACAGGAACACATATTTTCATCTCTAGAATGCTTGTTATTACCAGGTCCACAGTTTTGCTTTATGAATTTAGTTTTCTTTTTTATTTATTTTTCCACACACTAGCCACTTTAGGGATGAGATGGCGGTAGGAAGAGAAAGAAAAGGAAGGGGGGAGAGGGTGAAGAGAGGAAGAGGAAGAGACTAAAGACAGCAGGGATGTAGAAGGGAGAGAAAAGGAAGAGGGAGGAGAGGGAGACTTAAGAAGGAAATGGAGGGAGGCATGGAGGGAGAGAGTGGGGGTCGGAGCGTGATGTGGAGAGGGGAGGCCGAAGGGACTGGAGAACGGGTGGTGCCTTCAGCCCCACATAAATCCTTCAGTGATGCTGGTGGGGGTGCAGTGTGAGGCATGCCACCCGATACCCAGTTCATAAAGATTGCACGTTTTTATGCTTTTATTCTCACTCACACAGCTTCTACAAATGTCATGATAAATTTACAGCAAATAAATCAAGTGGAAAATACTCAAAAAAAGAACGACATGCGATAATAGTTACATGTTGGAGAGGAGTGTTTGTCTAAAATGGTTACGAGTCTTTTTAAATACGGTACATCCCCCTCAGCCTGAACCTCACTTTGCCACCCCACCCCAACACAAGTCTCGGGTTCCTTTCTCAACATGCCCAAATCATCAAACTTTCCCGCCACAAAGGGGAACGTCATAGCATCACCTTACCCACTTTCAACCCTCTGACTGCCGGGCATTCCACGTTGGCGAATAAAATCACCAAAAGCCTCTCAAAATAAAATACTCGAAGTGCGATAGTAAAGTGGATGACTTAATTAAACGTTGGTTGACATACCGGTAACTACATGTCTGAATTCATCATCGTGACATTTTTTCCCACCTGAGGATACGGTGAGGTGAGATCAGAAACTAGGGAAAAGAAAGAGCGAAAGTGGGAGAATCGTTGACAGTACTCGTGTACCCGTTGAAAATCACATAATCAAGCTCGCAGAATCCTGACTTGACCTCGCAAGACTAAGCATCTTCACATTATTTTCCTTATAAATGCATTTCACATGTACCTGACAGTAATTTGGTTGACTATAATGTTGGAGGTAGATGAAACCCATATACTGTATACCTCATCCAACCAGCTCGATTCCTTGTCAATTCCCAAGCTTCACCAACTTCTATACTTTTCTGTCAGACACTCTAATTTACCATATCCCTTCATTTTTTCTTATCACTCACACCTTCATCTTCAGACTCACTCATATATACCCTTTTCACCACACTATTTAGAACATTCTCTTAATCTGACCATCTAAACATATAATACTATCACTCCTACTGTCTTCACATCCACAAATCAGTTTTTCTACTCTTTACGCACTATGCACACATTCCTCAGTTGTTCCATTTCCACCGCTTTTACCTATGACTTCTCACATCGAAGTTTCAAACCCATACGCTAATGTGTGGTCACTAACACACCATACTGCTATATATCCTCTTGCAGTTTCCATACCCATATCTCGGTGTTGTATCAAGGCCTTCATAGCACCAACCACTTTTCTTCCTTGTGGATCTCTGCTTTCTGTACACATTTCTTCTCTTCTTTTTTTCAACATTGAAATATATATATATATATATATATATATATATATATATATATATACAGTATACTCCATCACTAATTGAACACTTCCTCCATTCATTAAGGCGTCACACTGACAGCAATTTTCGTTCACAGCTGCTATCAGTTTACCATTATCTACATTCACTTTCAAACTACTCCTCATACTGAAAACTTTGGACTATTGGTGTACAGATCCTCTACACTTTCAGCAAGCAACACAGCATCATTTGCATATATCAGATGTGAGGTACTGCACCCTTCACCATTAACTACCATCCAAATCCCTCTTTCCACAACTTATTTTAATTTCTTATACTTCAGTCCGTTGTGTGTATTATAAACGTACACTACTTGTTTCTACCCCTTCTCGTCCAAGCAGGACAGCTGACATACCTGTGGGTGAGAAAAGATGAGATTAGTAACCAGGTAAAGGTAAACATAATTAACATAGGCCTGTTGGGTGTGGAAGGTTCTACAACAAAGGGTCATTGAGGTTACAGTATTCATAAACTGTGATACGCTGGGGAGGGGGGCTGAAGGAGGGCAAATGGGAGGGAGGGGGTTTAGAAAATCTCAAATCAGAAGGTATGCCTTTTGTCGTTTGCTAAATGAAGTGTTTAATAATCACAGTAGTCTACATATGTAGGATAGATGGATACATCGACAGACAACGGTAAAAAAGTATATAAATATATACGTAGACAGACGGAAAGAAGGGGAGAGAGAGAGAGAGAGAGAGAGAGAGAGAGAGAGAGAGAGAGAGAGAGAGAGAGAGAGAGAGAGAGAGAAGAGAGAGAGAGAGAGTGACCACCGTACTGAGAAAGTTCGGCTAATTCTGTCTCTTTAACTGTTATCCCATTAGACGGCAGGGTTTTCGTTCAGTTGTTTGTACAGTAATAGTATAGGTTAATGGCCAGTGAACACAGTAAAATGTCAGTTAAACCCATCCCGCAAAAAAATTTATCTCCTTCACTTAGAGGACTTTATTTTATTTATTTATTTATATGTTTCATTCATTCATTCATTGCCAGACGCCATGTATCCCAGACGGGGTGGACAAGGGCTTAGAGTTAATTGTTTTACAGGGAGGGGCACTAATCCTCCACCAACCCCACTTGACGTAGGGATGTGCATTTATTTTTTAGTACCGGTTTATTCCGTCTTTCCTCAAACGACTTTCTTAAGCCTTGGAAGGATCTCGAGAAGGGTGTTAGTTATGGCCATATCACACCCAACAGCTCGAAATGTCTTTTTGTATCTGAATAAAGTCGTCAGGTAGTTGCAAGGATGAATACAAGAATGCGTCATGATAGTGCAAGGAGAAACTCAAAATGAGCTCTAACATCTTGAAAGAAGCCGGTTTCCTTCAGGTGAATTAAGTCGTTTATTATTGGCCAGAATTAAGTACCGTACCTAAGTGAGGCCGTGTCCTTTCTGATGAGGTTTATGCGTCACTACATTATTAACCTGTTGAATCCGTTGACGTGTTTTTAAAAGTGATTCTTGCTGCCACCGGGCGATTTTTAACGTACTTGGAAAGGATTTCTAGGAGTGAAGGAGCTAATTACGGCTGTATCTAACTCCTTCAGTGATGAAAGTCTTGTGAAAGTTAAAAATCGTTTGATGCCAGCTAGATAAAAAAAAAAAAAAAATGCGTCAAGTTTAAAACAAAATGCGTCATCGGAACGGAGGAGATATTGTGAATTAGGGTCAAGATCCTACAGCTGCCTCTGTCAGATATGATGTGTTGTGGCGGCGTGGCTCACCCCTAGTGGGCTTGCTTGGTCAGACAACACACTGATTTACACACACCATAAACTTTGGGCCTGATGGTGGAGGATAATATACGCTTTATAACGTGCTTGTTTTCTTTTGGTGTTACACTGTTCGATGTTTTGAATAGAAGTGAGCACTCTGGATGCCCTTGTTTGACAGACACTAATGGGCAACAGTTAATCACGGCGTTTAACAGTCATCCTGCAAACCACTCTAACTTAAAATCTCTGCATACCAGACGTGTTGCGACACACTCAGTCTTACCTCACAGATACAAGCTTACTTAGACACACTCAGTCTTACTTCATTAATCTAGCATACTTCGGCATTCAACGGCTCAAGCTTACTGCGAGACACCCAGGTTAATATGAGTTTACGACACTAACACTATTTTTTTCTTTTTTTTTTTTTGGGGGGGGAAGGGTTCGGACTCAGGGGATAGCCTTCACATCCAGTTTTCGAGGCTCAGTAATCTTCCTGCATTACTATACACCTCCACATATCACCACTTCGGCGCTAACACCCACCATCCATATTGAATATATGTAAGGGCTGTTTCATACAGGACTGATGTGCTCGTACGAGTAATAGTGGCGATGTTTTTACGACATATCGGCGGGTCTTCTGGAAGATCGTGAAGTCTGTTTTAATTAAGGAAATTCATATCCTTAAACTGTTCCCTGCCCCAGCCATGATTCGTATCTGGGTCCACTGGGACTGCAGGCCACCACTCTACCGACTTAGCCACCGCCTTCCCAAAGCCTACTACCGTACGAAATTCACAATACAAGCTTACTATGGCACACTCACACTTAACATCATACCAACTTATACACACACACACACACACACACACACACACACACACACACACACACACACACACGGCATAAATAGAGGGAACGAATGAAGAAAAAGAAGAAGAAAGGGGGAGGAGAAGGAGGTTAAGAAGAGCAAGAAGATTAAGGAGAAAACGAAGAAGACTAAGAACAAGAAGAGAAGAAGGAAGAGAAGGAAGACTTACATGAAGAGGGGAAGACGCAAGCAACGCGAGACTAAGAGTATAGGCAAGAGCAGGAGGAGAAAAGGAAGATAAAGGAGACGAGAAAAGATGAGGACAGCCGAAGAAATGCAGGCTACAACGCAGGCAGCCTCACGTAACAGAGGAGACTCAGTAAGAACACATGGTAACGATTGTAAGCTAGAGGAGATCGAGAAGATAAGGGTCTAGAAATAGGAGGAGAAGGAGAAGCACAAGTAAAAGATGCATGAGAGTGAAGCCAGGGATTTCACACACCAAGATCGCCGGACCAACACATGACCAAAAGAAGGAGCAGACGAGATAAACGAAAAAGAAAAAAATGAGGAGAACGAGTAGAAGCCGATGTAAAAAAAAAAGTAGAAGTGTAAGAGGTATAGACAAGCGAGAGAACCATATACAGTACCAAGTAGGATCCCTGGAGAACACATGAACATGGGTAAACCGAGAAAATAAGGAGAGAGGATAAGGAGAAGAATAAAAATACGAAGAGGTAGAAGCAGAAACAAACGCAAAGAAGAGGCCTGACCAAGACAGGGAGCGCCCTATCAGTGATCTCCGAAACAACGTGGAGTAAAATTCTGTGTTATGTGATGTAGGAGACTTTGTAAAACATTTTCCTTATCGATTTATGTTGCATACTACACCTTAGCATTCCCTTGTATGTTATTTACGGTATATAGTTTTCTTATATGAAACAAATCACTAAGGGTGTCACAAAATTTCCAAAGGTGATATCGTTGGCGTAGCAGACATTCTAACTTCTCTTCGTTAGCAATTAATTTGTGTATTGCACTTGCATATTATCATTTGTAGCGTTTCAATGTCGACACACTGTATGGCTGCGAAAAACGTGAATTTAAAAAAAAATGGAGAAACAGACCAGTAAGAAAGAGGTGATACACATCCTTCTAAGTTTACGAGAATACGACACTAAGACCAAGCGAGAGGGGACGGAGAAGATAAATGACAAGGGGGTGGGTGGGAGGAAAGGAAGGGGATATAGAAGTAGACGAAGAAGAGGCACAGTTAATGCGAGAGGAGAGGGGATGAAAAAGCCACAACATAGAGATCGCATTAAGAAAAATGACAAAAAAAAAAAAAAAGTGTAAGTTAGAAGGTTGGGATGTACTCATGTATTTGTAGGTCATGACCCCCCCCCTCCCACTCCCTCGTGTAATATGAATCTATGTGTTCGTTTGCCGTTCATTTTTTCTTTACTACGCGAGGTCTTTCCCAAGGCTAATGAGGTCGTTTGGTGGGGAGAGTACGTGACTGAGTGTGAAGGGGTGACTGGCTGACTGACAAGGAAAACACCCCGAAATTTCCCCGACTACGACACACAACCGTCTCTTTACCATGCAGGTCCCTATTTCACATCAAGGTACGAACAGACCAGAAAAAGATGACCCAATTTAAAGATCCTGTGGTCGGCGCGGAAATTGAACCCAAGACTTTTAGGTTGCAGGCCGAGTATGCTTCCAGATACCCCCCCCCCCCTCCCGACTGAGTGTACATGAGGTTGTTTTGTAGGTTGGGAGGTCGGGAGACTCGGTAGCTCGGTCGTTATGTCGTGAATTCATGTCTCCTGGCTGCCTTTGAGTTTGTAAGGTGGACGCTCACAAATTAACGCCAGCCCACATCAGCCAAGTAACCACACCTGCACCACATCACTGCCACATCAGCCAAATAACCAAACCCACACCCTATCACTGTCTAATACCACTATCTTCTTCTCCTGTGTCTATGCCCTGTCTGTTTTACCCCTTCCTCCTCCTGAACCACACCACTATCTTCATTTTCGCCGTTTGTGCCTGTGTCTGTCCTACCCTCGTCCAATCCATCTACGACCTACTTTTACTCTGTAGGTCACGATGCCTGCCCGGGTGTGTGATGTGATGCTCCTCCTCTCATTTAATTGCAGGATTGAGAGTCATTGTTCGTACTATGAAGAACATGGGAAATTGTGTGACCTGAATTGTGGCTTAGATTTTTCCCAAAAATGAAAATAATATAAATACGGTAAATAACTAAATGATAAAAATTCCTTCCATGATATTCGTAAGTTGCTGAGTGACTCTAGTTCTTGGTATGCGCATTCCTCGAAATCCGATGTTCTTGGCAGTTCGTGGAGTTATGAAGGAAGAGGAGATTAGCTCTTTCAGTCCAAGGGGTACCCTTAAGATGATTAAAAATGCGTCATGCGGGAGCACGAATTAAATATGTTATCGTGTAAGCGAATTTCTTTTGAACCGAATGAAAGTGCTTCTGATGGGAATAAGATTTACATGTTAGGAAAAAATAATGCTGACGTTATGAGGGAATTTCTCTTGAACTGAATAGTGATGTTTCTGACAAAAGAATTGCTGTCTATAGCCTGACAACATACTCCCGGAAGGGCTGACCACAAATGAATCGCCTCCATGTCATGCTGTTCTCCGTCATCAGGCTGCCCTCTCTCTAATTCGCATCTCCCACTCTTATATACCTCTCCACCCCATTACTACATCTCATCCTTGTTCTTCCCTTTCCCCTAATTCCCTCCAGCTCACTCGCATACTCTCTCCTAGTCAATCTCTCAATCCACCGGCTAGTTACCAGTATATAAAAGTCCATTCTTTCATATTCGTTAACCCTCGGACTCAGATTTTTTTTTTTTACTTTTAGTTCATGCTATCCCCACATTATTATTATTTTTTTAGAAGAGACTTTGAGCTGGAAGAGTTAACCATAGACTACATTAAGTGCTACAGTATTTAGGGACCCGTTCTAAGCCGTAAAATTGTCTGAATGAACTATATAAGGATTAACAGGGACTGCTTCAAGTGATACAATTGTTGCCAGGCCGAGTCATGATGTGCAGGATTAAATGAACAGTCAAGGTGAATGAAGTTGGGTAAGGTAATCCTTCCTCGTTTATGGCTCATTTAATGTAAAGTGAGTGCACACTGCTGTGATTACTGTAGCTGTGCCGGCTGAGATACAGCATCAGGCGTGAACTGATTCAAAGATAAGAGGAATAATTCATTTCTAGTTCAGTGAAGATAAAAAAATCATCATCATCATCATTCTCACTAATATTATCAGTCTTCCTCTTCATCATCATTAATATCCTCAGGAACAGCAACAAACCAGTTCCCACCATAACAGCTGTGCAGGAACGAGAAAACAAAATCACGAAAGCAGTGGGATAAATACTTAAGATGCAGGAAAGGAAACACTCTCACTACAGAGTAAGAGACGTGTGTGTGCTATTCCGTGTTGGAGATAGCGTGTGTGTCGTGAGTGTGTCCGTGAGCCGTGAGAGGAGTATGGCGTTCATGGGCTTGCGAAATGTGAGAGTGCATGGGAGGGCACAACACAGTCACTGCATGTGGCCACCTTACACTCCACCTCGCTTTAGTTCTTTCCTTAGCATAATATTGTGTCTGAAGAGTATGGCTGATACTTAGCATTCTGTGGCTCATTAATTTTATTCTTAGTCAAATATAAGCGTCTGGCTTGAGCAGAAATAGAATACTTGAGTTGTCCGGACCATGAGAGGGGTATGGTATACCAGTATTAACGCTGTGGCTGCTCTGACTCACGGTATGTTTAATAAAAAAATCGTCTGGCGTCGGTTTTCCCGGGTATGAGAGGGTTGGTGGTGCGTTAACACTCTCAGGTTCCTGTGCTCACTACCAGCTGAATGTAATCGTCTGGCAGCAACTGGGGTAGAATATTAGAGTTTTCCCAACGTTGAGAGAGTATGTTCCTGATAGATATGGTATTTGCTAGGCTGATGGTAAAAACGAAAATCAGTTGCCTCGCTCCACTCACTCTTCTTATGAGTTTAGTCAAATGATGTGTTGGACGAGTAAGTATATGTCGGACAGTTTGTTGTATGCTGTAGTTTGTACACCTTAACATGGCGGAGACTTTCGCGCTTTTTTGCAGCTCATTTCTCGTAGCTCAGTGGCAATACGGGGACTCTATATCCTTTCCTTCGTGCTTTTTTAAGACTGACTCCATATTATTCTAGTGTTTATCTTTTGTTATAGGCCAGTGGCAGAATTAGACAGTATTACACCTCTGCATCCTTTCCCTAACACCTTTTCGCGACGAGCATCATGTACTATAATAGTACTAATTAGGGAAAGAAATATGAAAATACATTATATGTTCGGTATAAACACAGGCAGATCCCCACTCACACTTGTGGTTGTAGGTTCAGTAACAACGCCTAGACTCTCTCCCTTTTTAAAGATATCTGTGAAATAAGTATAATAATACATATTGTAAAATGTGTGAAGGGATGGCACAGTTCTAAAATTCATAGGAACGTACTCGAGGCAATATAAGGACATGCAACCGACATCCCTACATTTTTTTAAAAATTCCAGTAAGTGCCATTATGGTGTGTAGAGTACTAGAAAAAGGAAATTGTTACGATTATGGTCCAGTAATAATTTCATACAGTGTATAAAAGTATGCGAAAATAATGTAGGGGTGGAGTTACATGACATTGTGCTTGTACTGCCTCGACCAAATGTGCATGGCACGGTATAATCCCTGCATTTTCATGCATTTTATATAGTTTATTTTTGTACTTTCCTGAGCATGCAATGGGCAGCAATATCATCAGTTTAGTAGGCTTCTAGCACCTCTTGGGTATTAGGCTGTTCATTTATTAATTTATTCTTTGTTTTGCCTGCTTCTCCGTATCATTCTGCTACAGGCTATTTATCGTTAAAGATAGTAATCGTGAACGGTATAAAACGTGCCATGTGCAGAAAGACACTGGTAAGGCACAGGTGCGAGAGAGCCGTCTTACCTGATGGGAT
>NC_136976.1:65091358-65138858 GCF_032717465.1 Coenobita brevimanus
TCCCATGCACTGTTCTACACCCCCTTCACTCATTCATTCTCCTTGCCTCTCTACACTCCGTGCGTGACATACGGTAAACACCTGTATCTAATTCCACTTATTATTGGTGTGTCCTTCTCCCTTTCCTTCTTCCTTGTTCCTTCTACCCACCACCCCTCCAGCACCCGCTCCCCCTCCAGCACCCACCCTTTCTCGTCCTCCCCCCTCCCTTCTCCCCCGATTCCCTTACCCTCCTGCCTTTCTGTCCTTGTCTTTAACTCAAAGAATTGTTTTATTAGTTATAACTTTCACCATAACAAACGGCCTTGAAAGGACCAGCAGATTTGTTGTTGTTTGCTTTCCTGTGTACCTCCATCACTCCCACTTTCCCTTAAAACCTTCTTCTCATTCACCCCTCTTACTCAGCCCATCCCTCTTATAACATCCCTTCCACCCCCACCCCCCGGCACCCCATCTTCTAATTCCCCTCTGCTCCCCGCCCCCCTGATTTATGCGATAATAATTACAACCCCCGCCCACGTGCAATTACTACCTGACTGCGAGAGGCGCGTGTGTGATGGAGGTGGACGTGCGTATTGACGAAGATGTAAATATAACGCATCTTGGCCCCGCTGTAGTATGTAGTTTCGTTGCCCTTTAGAAAATTGCATGTAGCGAGATTATGGAAAATTAACACTGCCCAGAAAGTGTCCACATTAACTTCTACAGCAAAAACAACTTCACAGAGGTTGGGTATGCTGAAATTATACCATGCTTTTTTTTTTTTTTTGTAACCCCACTTATTTGCAGACTTTAACCAGAGGACTTCGTATTTGCCCGTGTGGAATACAGCTGTCATGTGTCCATGTGTGTGGAGGTAGCGTGGTGGTGGTGGGGGGGGTGCTTACAACGTACATCGCTTCTACAGAGGGTAGAATCAAAGGCTTTTCGTCTCATCAGCCCTCCATCTCTCACTGTCACCCTGCAGCCTCTCTCTCTTCGCCATAATGTTGCATCTCGGTCCCTCTTGTTGCTACAGTTCTGGTCACTGCTTTTCTGAACAGTCTGCTTGCATTCCTCCATAACGGCACGCACCCAGCGCCTGTCTACCTACAAAATATCTCACTTTCCTTCCAACTCCCTAAGGCAGGAGTCAACCAATACTCTGTCTTTCAGGTAAGCAACTGGTCAACTCTGGATCTGTCTCTCCCCAGTCTGTCTTTCCTACTGCTTGTGATCTGTCTTTTATATGCTATGTATCCAGGCATCTCGAAATGAACGAATATTGAAGTTGGCTTTAATATTTGTTACATTTCCTTTCGAAGGGACAATTTTTGCAGGCTCTCAGCATTTTGTACTTTTTATTTTTTGCATAAGTAATATAACGAGATGATGTTATTACTCCTCAAGAGATTATATGTATCAAAGACATGATAAACAATGACTGTTCAGAAAATACCGTAATATGTAATGAGGGCATGGTAATGATCGCTTCC
Organism: Coenobita brevimanus; assembly: GCF_032717465.1. NCBI lineage: Eukaryota > Metazoa > Arthropoda > Malacostraca > Decapoda > Coenobitidae > Coenobita > Coenobita brevimanus. The sequence continues at coordinate 65,092,834 of NC_136976.1, forward strand.
TAGGAAATGATATATTGCTTGATTGGTCTTAGAAGCTATCACTGTCTTACTAAGAAAATTGTATGTACCGGTAATGATGTCATGCAGATTTCGGTGATATATGTTGGTTAAGAAATGCCAATAGTTTTGTTATGAAATACCTCTAGAGCACAAGTCTGTAATTGGCAGAACGATAAGCTTTAGTAAATTTTTAAATTAAATTTGAAAATGTTGTTGAAGCGAAATACAGTAGAGGTCTTTACACCCCTCGTTGTCGAAACAGATCCATCATTCCAGCTAACACAGGACGATTTGATTTATCTTAATGAGTCATAGGAGGCTCAGAGTTTTAGTAGTCACCATTAACCCTCTCACGGTCTGAACAACTCCAGTATTCATTCTAGGGAACGCAAGACGATTTCATTCATCTGAGAGTCAGTGATGGGAGCCTAGAAGTTACTAATATCACCACCAACCCTCTCGTTATTGGGATAATTCTAGTATTTTATTGCAGCTAACGTCAGTCGAGTGTATCTGTATGCATGTGAGTCATTCGGGCGTGAGAATGAAAAGGTGTATTCATATCAGATAATTATGGTCAGTGAGAGAGAAGGATGAATATGGATGTCCTATGGTGGTGACGTAAGAGTATGGTGGTGACGTAAGATTATGATGGTGACGTAAGAGTATGGTGGTGACGTAAGAGTATGGTGGTGACGTAAGAGTATGGTGGTGACGTAAGATTATGGTGGTGACGTACGATTATGTTGATGACGTAGGAGTCTGGTGGTGATGTAGCCTAAGAGTGTGGTGGTGCTGTAATACTGTGATGGTGACGGAACAGTAACCAAGAGAGGGGATGTAATAGGGGTCGATAAAGATACAATTAGACGGACAGATCGAGAAAGACAAATAGATAAATATAGACACAGGTCGGTAGATAAAGACAGTTAGAGACAGATGGATAGATATTACATAGATAGATAGATACAGTAACCATGGTAGGATATGTAATGAGATCTTTGGAATAATCTCTCCTTAGGTGAATATTATGTACAGTCGTAGTCATAAGTTTCGAAACACATCATTACGATAAATAACGAGACAGAGAACAGTAATTTTTGAGACCCAGCAAAGTGATGTTCTGAGCCCAAGACAGTTTTCACAATATTGTTTAAAAGTTTCATAATTTGGTGGACTAAAAGGTGGAGCGATATTCTTGCCCTCAACTGTATACACACACACACACACACACACACACACACACACACACACACACACACACACACACACACACACACACAGCAAGAAGGAAGGGACAGTAAGCACATAAACCGCACCTGCTGTACTGAAAATACCCACTTGCCCATCGGCGATTCGTGTATTTGTCAGTGGCAGGTGGGGAGGAATGTGTGGGGTGAGGAGAGGACTGTGTGGGTATGTGAGGTGTGTTTAGAGAGGGGAGGGTGGATGTTGTATGTGGGGTACGTATTGTGGATTATGTGCAGTGGTGGTGGTGGTGGTGGGCATGATGAGGTATGTGGGGGGTGGAAAGGACTGTGGATATTCGATTGTGTGGTGTGGAGAGGACTGTGTGGGTATGTGGGGTTTGTGTAGCATGGATCCCTTGGGCGTAGTAGTAGTGGAGGTGGTGGGCAATGTGTGTGTGTGTGTGTGTGTGTGTGTGTGTGTGTGTGTGTGTGTGTGTGTGTGTGTGTGTGTGGAGTGAGAAAGATTGAGTGGAGAGTAGGAAGTGAGTGGGTATGTGGGGTGTTTGTGTGTTTACAAGTAGGGTATGTGGGATGTGCATGTAGGTGGTGGTTGTGGGCACGGTGGGGGTTTGTGTGTGGGATAGGAAAGATTTAATGGGGTGAAGGAAGTGCTGTGTATGTGAGGTGTTTGTAGTGTGGGTAGGGTATTGTGGTGTGTGTAATAGCAGTGGTGATGGCATGCTGGGAGGGCATGTTAAAGAGCAGCCCGGGGCGAGAATGCTGATGGAGTCCTGGGACTATATTTATAAACTTTCTTTGAGTCTAAAATCATTCGCTCCTCCGTCCACACCCACACAGCTACCCAACACTTATAAATCAAACCAGAGTGAATACCTAAGTGAAATGTGCAACGAATCAAATTATTTCTGTCAATAATTAACTGCTATGGAGACGTATTAATCACAGAAATTGGTTAAGCTCTTTATAAATATCTACCTTGACCTTCGGGACGGCAGGTACCACCACACAAGAAAAATTTTTGCCCATAGGTTCCATGAAACTTAGGGTCGTATACCTAGTGGTTTTGGAGATTCCGTAGCACCTCTTCCTTTGCGATTTATTTTGTATTGTGGCGTTGGAGATTTGGCAACACCTCTTCCTCACCGATTTGATTTGTACAGTACGTTACACCTCGATATCCTCTTACGTTATTAATCCAAACTATGTCGGCATCAACAAGACAAAGACAGTGCAAGAAAATATTAGGATGTAATAAGCAAAATAAGTCGGCAAGAAAGAGGTGCTACGAAGCCTCCTATACTATCCAGACACGACCCTTAACTCGAGTGATGTGGCTCTGTGTTTCTGTATCTTTAGCAGTTCTGAGTGATTAAACGTTCAGGTTGATGCCATGGTGTTCTACTTCGCTTTCACTACGGCTGGTTCTCTTTGGTATTTTATTCACGCTAACACCATACGATTTTCAGCTGAGAGAAACGTTAGCAACCGAAGCCATACCAAATTATTACCAGCCACTCCCGAGTAACCCTTTCCTTACTACTGATACACCGTGGAATACAAATCGGGCGATCTGTTTAGCCGAGAGAAAAGCATAGCTGTCAGAGAGTTAATGAATGAGAACAGAAAATCACTTGGTTATTGATGCAGGATATAAATTACAATATCACATTCCCCCGTGTCTCAGAATATAGAGTACAGTGAGGGTAACAATAGTGCAGTATCTTTGTTAACTGCTCCTCACACTGTCTCTGCTTCTCACACACACTCTCTTTAGCTCCATCACTCTGCCACCAGAACCCCAGAAATGTATGCAAACTATTAACCACGTCCAGCCTATACTACAGTTTCTCCATCCTTCCCCTTTACCACTCATAGTTCAGTGGGTGCTTTCGTAAAAGACCATAACCAGGTTTAACGATGGACAAGTCTCCGTAACAGACAGCTTATGTTTTTAACACGTGATTACCCTCACCGGCTATTGTATTTTACGGTTTACCTTATTCGCTTCACTTCTTGATTGTAATAGACTGATAGCCAGTTATCCTCCCGTAAACTATTGCATTCCAGTTCGCTGTGTTCCACCCACACTTCACACCCTCCTGGATGCTCACACTTCATTACGAGCGAGCAAGCGTAGCGAAGCGATGTTTACTGAGAAACGGGCGGCCCGACACAACCCGGCCCTGCCCGACACGACATGGCCGACCGCAATGGTTTTCAGATGCTAATAACTTTTCTACAGTGTGAGATACAGAAGAGATTCTTTCAGTATGTAGTAGATACAGTCAGTAAATTTTGTTATTAGCTATATATTTACTCATGAGACCAAAGAAACCCCTTGGAATCCCAGCTTTCCACGGGAATGTACCGAGGGCTTCAGTTGACGTGCTCCACCATGAAATCGATTTAAACAAGATTTCCTGTTGTAACACTGTGTTACCTTGCATGGATTCTAACAATTAAATATCGGCTATTACGCTCATAATTTTACATGAACGTTTTTTCTACGTTTAGGAGGTGCAATCAGTAAGGGTGTGTGTGAGAAACAGAAAACGCGAGAAAGTAAATATTTTAGCTGCATTATTCTTCTGTTATTGTTCAACTGTTTCACCAGAAATGTTAAAACTTTACACCAAGATGAAATTATGATGATATGCCTATGTACAAAAGCTCGCTCGCTCGTCACGCGCTCTCAAAGAACAGTTTACTGATTACCGGTAGTTGCGCCGCCAGATTATAATACAGTCAGTCAACCTGATTACCGGTATTTAAAATCTCTCCATCTCCAACCTTCCACCTTCTCTTAACCTCCCCCTGCCTCCCACTCCCTTTTCTGTCGGTACTCCATCACCCATTCTCTCCACATGACCATATTACTGTAACACACCATGGTCTGCCCTTTTCCAGTATACTGTACAGTACTTCGTCTGCTTCCACATCTCTTTCTTACAGTGTCGTTTCTTCACCCTGTCACTGGGCTCACAACACCCTCTAAAAATGGTGTGGTGGCCCCTGGCAGATTTGGGCAGAGATTCACGAACAAACGTACGTCTAATTCCCTCTCGCTAATCAAATTCATGTTTGCAGGAAAAGCAAGATACATTGAGAGGTTTAGCATTTTCTGTTACATGTCTTACCAGTAAAACAAATCTTGGAGAAAAATTATCATGTAATTAAGATTTCTTTTTGCAAGAAGGAGAGGGAAAGGGGGGTGTAGAATATTTTCGGTCATTGCTCGAAGTGAAAAATCAAATTTTGAGTAACAGAGGGCAATGATGGCTACTTTTTTTTTTTCTTTTTTTTTTCTGAGCCCCGGCCTCTGCCTCATCTCGCAGCTTAGTCATACTTCACGGCCATAATGTACATTCATGACCATACACATATCACGCCACGCCGTGAACACCTACAGATTTAAGTGACCCATTTCAGGCAGGTAAGTAATTCTTCTCACAGCATTAAATGGTCCTCGTGGGGAATACGGTACCTCCTTTGTCAACTCACTTGGGTTCCTCTGACTCATTCTTACATGAATAAACTCGCCTGGTCTTTGGTGGGATAGGATAGTACAGATCTCACAACCATGAAAGGGTAAATGTTGACAGTACTATCACTCGACCTCCTGTGGCTGATTTTAGGTTGAATAAAATCGTCTGGCGTCAACCGCAGTGAAATATTAAAGAGAACGGGAACTGGTGGTGGTTGTTCAGTATACACATTGGCATGAATAGAATTATAAGCAGTCATAACAAGATCTGTGGAGACGGGAGAGAACTTGGAGTGAAGCTGTTGTGAGTAATACTGATAAGGTAACTGCAGCAAATCCAACAGTACCCCCTCCGTAGACTGACTTACGCCCCTGGTAGCATTTTAGATTATCAAAAATCCACTGGCTGTCTTTTAGATTCAAACTGTAGCGCGTAAACCACAAGTCTTTCTGATCCTCGAGATCCACCACCAGACCATTACTGTAATGAGGAATAAAATGATGGTTGTTGAGAAAGCAATTACTGTACGCTTAACTCTCAGTGCGATGTGCTGGGGAATGGAGAGAGACTTGAACTGGCAGAGGTGTTAAAGTATCTCGATGCAGAGAGAGAGAGAGAGAGAGAGAGAGGTAAATGTTTGGTAAATGTGTAAAGGAAGTGGAGAGCTCACTGTCAACTCCCTGAATTCTGTATCATATTTTGTAGGTTTGTACCATATTTGCTGCTTTAGGGCCAATTATTCAACGTCGGGGAATCATCATGCACTGGAGGGGTAAGTGAAGGCAGTAAACTTACCACCCATATTCGAAAAATCCCCCCAGAGCTGAGTAAAATCGTCTGGGGATAATAGAGATTAAATGAAAGATGTCGTGGGAATGGAGGAGTTAAGGATATGCCAAGGGTGTGAAGGAGTTGAAAAAGAAAAAAAACAGAGGAGTGAGACTGGATGTTGTAAGAGGAGTGCGTGAGGGTGTGTTGGTGCTCGCATTAACGAATTGGTGAGGCTTTGTTGTCGTAGGAGTGTGAAAAAGCCGAGAGTGAGAGCAATGGATACGGGACTGTTTACTCTTGAACCTGGTGAAATGTTTTAATGGTTTAATTTTCCACGATTTTTAAAAATAATGTAAAAGTCCCTCTTATACAGCGCTGAATGAAGGCCATATTTGGCCCCTCTAATTCGATATTGTCAGCCAGAAGCCAAATAAAATCGTCTGAAGGTAGCAAGAATAAAATGTATGTCATTGTAGTGCAGGGGCTAAGAGATAGTTTTTTATGTGGGTTGCATAGACTGGACTGGATATGGAAAAAAAAATGTCAACAAATGGGACAGTAGAAGACTAGGACTTATGCTTGGATGGTATAGGCATCAGGCAGTAGATACACAGATAGATAAAATGAATTGTGAATGACTGGATTTATGGCCCGTTGAACTAGACACTCTGTTGCTAGTTCACCTAATGTCTATGCTTTCTTGTTCATATATGTGGATAGTGCTCATACCGCATATCAGTGAGAACAAGGACAGCAAGGATGGTTGTGGTTGTGGTGGTGGATGTGATGATGGTGATGATGATGATGATAATGATAATGATGATGATGGTGAATAAAATGGATGTAAAAGAATGTAGAACAAATGATGTTTGTAGTAAATGAGCTTGTGGTGGGGTGTGGAGGCAGTGAAGGGGACTGTTGATGCCGTGGCTGTGAGTTCGTTCCCCGGGTGCAGGGGTGTTGGTTACTACTAGCACTTAATTTGTGTGTGTGTGTGTGTGTGTGTGTGTGTGTGTGTGTGTGTGTGTGCGTGAGAGAGAGAGAGAGAGAGAGAGAGAGAGAGAGAGAGAGAGAGAGAGAGAGAGAGAGAGAGAGAGAGAGAGAGAGAGGAGGGGGTTAACAGGGGGTGGTGGTGGTGTAGGTATCAGGGTGTGTTAATGGTGGTGGTGCTATGATAGTAGGGTGTGATGATAGGGTGTATTGGTTGTCGTGTTAGTTTGCTGACATTGTGTGATGGTAGTGCGTTAGTGGTGGTGGTAGTGTGGTGGTAGGATGTGGTGGTGGTTGTGATGGTAGAGTTTGTCGGTAGATGGTGGTTGGGGTGGTGGTGGTGGTGGTAGGGTGTGGGGAAGGTGGTTGGGTGTTGTTGTCACGGTGGTAGGGTGTATTGATGGGATATGGTGGTGGTGATGTGGTAGGGCGTGGTGTAATTGCTGTCAGGGAATGCTGGTAGGGTGTGGTGTAGGTACTGGTACGGGGTGTTGGTAGGGTGTGGCGTAGGTACTGGCAGGGGCGTTGGTAAGGTGTGGTGTAAGTACTGGTAGGGGGCGTTAGTAGGGTGTGCAGGTAGGGGGTGGTGGTAGGGTGTGGTGTAAGTACTGGTAGGGGGTGTTGGTAGGGTGTGATGTAAGTACTGGTAGGGGGTGTTGGTAGGGTGTGGTGTAAGTACTGGTAGGGGGTGTTGGTAGGGTGTGGTGAAAGTACTGGTAGGGGGTGTTGGTAGGGTGTGCTGGTAGGGGGTGTCTTGCACAGGGACTTGCGTGGCCGTATCACCCCTCATTAGGCTCATTTCCTGGCCAAGGTGTGTCGTGGTAAGGGTGACAGGTGCTTCTGCCTCGCTGTACCCTTGCTGTACCCTCATCCAAACACACTAAACCCTCACCCACACTGTACCCTTATTCTCATCCATACCGTGCTCTCACTGTCACTCACACTGTTCCTCATCCACACTTACACTGTACTCTCACCTTCATCCACACCCACACCCACACTACACCGTACCCTCATCCACGCTCACACTGTACCCTCACCCATACCCACACTATGTCCTTACCCTAACCCACATATGTACACACCTTGAGAGAGAGAGAGAGAGAGAGAGAGAGAGAGTGAGAGGGGGGGGGAGAGAGAGAGAGAGAGAGAGAGAGAGAGTATACACAGTACAGTCAGTCTAACACAGCGTTCATACACTTTCATACTTGCTGTAAGTGACATCTGAAGAATAAAATGGTAAAATCCTCTGCATGTGTTCCGTTTCTCCTCTTGAACTTCAGGAACCCGCAACCTTAGTCTGGGTAAAGTTACGTGTAGTTACTATAATCTGTTTGGTTAGTAAACAGTTACTTTTAGATGACTGTTACTTTTAACCACAAAAACTAACGGTATGTTTCGAGCTCCTGAGGAAAAGGAAGAAGAACGGAATTTTTGCGAACTTTTGCAGGAAATTTTATATCATGATTTAATTTTGGAAACATCTGTATACGTGTACAGGATCTCTTTATAAGGCATATACAATACGGATGAAACTTAACACATGGTAACGACCATCACATGTTCTTCGATCGATCTCTTATTTTTTTCTGAATTATTATATCATTTAGTAGACAATTTATGGGAGATGTCGCACTGATAAGACTGAATTTAATTTTTGTTTAGACTAGGTTTGTTTATTTATATAATATATACGTATATGTATGAGTACCGTATATATGTATACACACACACGCATGTACCCACGCATACCCACTCCCCCCCCCCACACACACACATGATCTAAAATTGAGGCCATCGGATGCGTGTTTCCCCAGGAGCTGACAAGAGGCTGATAGCTAGAGTAAGAGACGGGGCCGTATTCTTGGTAGCAAAGGCTTGGTAGCCCCTCTTTCTTAGTGATTCATTTTTCAGATTACACCATAGTATTCTCTTCTGTTATTCATTTCTCTTTGATATTGATAAAGTTTGCATCAGTAATACACAAGGGAATATTGAGGCGGAACGTGTAGATTAACTCGCTAACGATGAGGTGTTACAAAATCTCCAAATCCAAAAACCAATTCCTTCTCGTAAGCAGATATATATAATTTTTTTACAGGAAGAACAAGAGACATGGGAAGATAATGCACTGTCCTCTTCCATCCTCCAAAACAAAACAAATCTAGGTTTACCTGAGGAAAAAAAATCACTGTGTAACTTGATATTTTTCTTTTGGCAGGAAGGACGAGGAAAGGATGGTACTGAATCTTCTCCGTTCTTGCTCCACCTGGAAGAACAAAGGTGAGTTACAAGAGGAAGCTGATCGTAAGTTTGTTTATGAATCCGCTCCAGAACCACGTGGGGATAAGTTACTACCATTTAATGACAACTGAGTAGAAAGGCGTAGATGCAACAGCTTAATTCTTTCAGTCCGGTAACGTATTCTGTGCTGTATTTTTGCTGCCCCCAGACGATTTTATTCAGTTTAAGGCCATGTCCACACCAAATGCTTGCTGAAGAAGGAACAGAGAAAAGGGTGACGAGTGGAGAGGAAAAAAAAAGGAAAAGGTGTGGTCAGAATGTAATAAATAAATAAATATAATGAGAGAATACGCTGTGTTAACCAATCCACAGAAAAAGAAGAAAAAATGTAAAAGTTATTGGGGTTCTTCATCATTGTTTATCCTTATAAATTCCTACCCGCACCCGCCCGCTTCCAGTGAGGCTAATTGTGTGGGTTTCAGTAATGCCGAACTTTCAACCGCACCCAACCCTGCCAGCATGCATTTAGTGTGGACGCGACATAAGGGAACCCTCTTGTACTGAAAGAATACAATGAAGATGATATCTAACCCTGCTAGTTAGAACTGCTCTTCCCGAAGCTGAATCAAATCGTCTAACCATAGCAAGATTAAGATGAAAACACGTCATCATAGTGAAGTGCTTAACCCCTTCAATCCGATGACGTATTTTAAATTTTATTCCTGCTATCTGCACACCGTTAAATTCATGACGGAGGAGAAATTGGGGACTGAAGGGGTAATAGTTAGATATTGCCTCCGCTAACCCCTTCACTACCAGGGTGCTCTCGAAAACTAAATTAGATCAAGTAATAGGAAGAATGGAATAATAATGAGTTCGTCCTTGTGTTGAAAGTCAGGGGAAAAATCGTCAGGCGGAACAACGCATAGAATGGGAGAGACATCATTATGTTAAGAGGATTAATGGAATTGTTTATATTTCCTTCAGTTCGAGGGATCGCTACAAAACTCTATTTTTTTTGGGGGGGGGAGAGAGAGAGAGAGAGAGAGAGAGAGAGAGAGAGAGAAAGAGAGAGAGTTCGTCGCACTGTAAAGGTTAATCGTTAAACACGGACATGAGTGGAGTGCTATGAGGGGCCTCTGTTTATGTCTGTCTGCTTAACCTCACAGAACCGTACACCACAGTGCCACACATCACAGTCATGCCTCACACTACCGCACCATAGACTGCCACACCACTTACTCCCACACTTCACACTGCCACACCTTACTCCCGCACCTCACACTAGCACGCCACTTACTGCCACACCTCGCACTACCTCACCTAACAGTGCCACACCACTTGCTCCCACAACTCACACAACCACACCACTTAACGCCACCCCTCACACAGCCACACTACACCATACCAAAACTCACACTACATTATACAGCCACACTACACACTGCCACACTACACACTGCCACGCTACATACAGTGACACTACACACAGCCACACCACACATTGCCAGACTACACATTGCCACACTAAACACTGCCACACTAGCCTACATACGCCACACTACACACAGCCACACCGCACACTACTAAACCTCGCACTACCACACCACACATATGCAGAGCTAATAGTCACAACTAATACTGCCGCATCTACCGTCTCCTACTGCACAGAGCCGTTCTTTAACCCTCTCATTGTCAAAACAGCTCTTGTATTCCACTCCAGCTAACGCCAGACGATTTTATTCTGCTGAGAGCGAGTCACGTGAGCCTGGGAGTGTTAGTACTGTCACCATTTACACTTCTAGTTTCCAATACTCCTACCGTAATTTATTTTAGCTGGGAGTGGTCATAGAAGCCTGAGAGTGTTAATACGGCAGGGTACGATTGTCACGTGGCTACTACATATTAAGGATGGTGTTGAAATGTGCTGGGTCTGTGTTTGTAGAGTCAGGATGCAGAGATGTCAGCACGCAAAAAAGGTTCACTGTCAAACGGCGTCTCCATGCGGCCATTACGAGGCAACGGCATTTATCACTTATATTTCGGGAGGAAGAAAAGCAATGGAGAGAGAGAGAGAGAGAGAGAGAGAGAGAGAGAGAGAGAGAGAGAGAGAGAGAGAGAGAGAGGGAGAGAGAGACGTTTTAATAATTTCCACAAACTGTCATCATGAAGATAACGTTAACAGCCTCGTAAAACTGGTGTGCTGCGTACGCAAGAATCTCTGTATTATTATTATTATTATTATTATTATTATTATTTCTGTCATCCACTCACTTGATGTAGTGCTGCCTACTGCTTCATTTAACTTTATCATTCATTTTCTGTGTCTGCTCTCCTCTCTTCCAATTTCTTCCATCTTTCCTGTCACCTTTTTTTTTTTTTTTTTCCACCCTTCTTTCCATATGAGGTGGCTATACATTGATTGACAAGACTAATGGTTTCCTGTAAGCAAGGAAACAATTTATAACGCTGGGTGGTAACCATTTATCCAACCCACACGTGTTCCCTACGTGTCAACAGGTGGGTTGGCGGAGGGTTAGTGAAGTGACCCTCCCCGCAAAACAGCTAACTCAAAGGCAAACGGCCGCCCCTTACGGGATTATGGCGGAGAGGGAGAGATCATGATTAAGCAAGCTTCACATGACCGGACCCATTCCAATATGACAGCCTCTTTGCATTATCCTCATGAAATATGGATTTTATGCAAACAATAATAACTACAATAATTATAATAATAATAATAATAATAATAATAATAATTTCTCAGGTTTTATGTTACTGTCTTAAGAAAATTCAGTCAAACTTGGGGACATTTAAAACTACAAATGTACAAGAATCTGAACCTAATTATGAAAATATTCGTAGGTTTAGGGATCATATTTGTATTTAGCTCCTTCAGCGTGACGAAATATTGGTTTCTGCTACCAGTAAGTCATTTTTTACATTCTGTGTATGAAAGACTTCTGCTAGTGAGGGGGATGAAGACGGCTGTATCCAACCTCCCCAGTTCAGAAAGACTATTCTGACCTCAACCAAGTCGTCTAGGAGTAACCGGAATATAATAAAAAATGTCGCCTGACTGAACGGGTTAATAACGAATGATGTGCGTTAATACGAAATGTAAGAACGTGGTATGAAACCTCATTATGCGATGACATTATTGCCAAGGCACCAAATTATCTGGAATGGTTGTATTATGCAAAAACGTATTTTATTTTAAATTCATGTCGATCCAGTGCACTTTCCTTGAGCTGCATTTTTGTCGTCCAGGCGCGATCTAGGCCTCGATAATCGTACTAGGTCCTGCATGATATTGCCGGCCTTAACAGCTTTTCGCCAGAGACGAGCAGAGGGGTTAGATACCGTCCTCACTGTATAATACAACTGAATAAATGCATTTTTCTGTTATCGTAAATAAGGGATGATGATTTATGAATGCTGCTTAGGGAAGAGCAGAAGTGTAGCATTTGCGTAAATAAAAAGTCCCTTATTCTTTACTACGGATATTCAGTTCATGCTGTTTGCGCATATTCCTCTTTATTTTCATTAGGCTAATAGGAAATTACTTTCATCAGTAACAGTTATTTTGCGTTGATTGCCATTTGCATTCCTTATTTCTTATTTCCCCACCCTTCTGGCACGTTCACGACTGCTCTGAAAGTGTCTTCGGCAGCTACGAAAATCGCTCTTGGTTTTGCAGAGGCTTAATTCCTTCTGCAGTCAACGTGGGTAGGCGTCCTGCGTTAACAGTTTATCTTGGCTCTACCAAAACCGCGCTGTGAAGACGGGTGCAATCATGGACGACAGAAATGAGGCTTTGATGATATTCCGGGTTAGAGAACGCGAATGTTTTGACAAACACGCAGTTTTTTACGATAATTTCCGAAGTATGTGACGATGATGGAACATGAACCTCTTTGTATCGTTGCTGACTGCAGTGGGTAATTTGGAGAATAGGCTTATCGTATTAATGATTACAGGTATACCGTAAAAGTGACTTAAGATCAGGGTGTTGCTTACACCTTGGCGCACGCAGTTTTAATGATACGGCGTGACTGTATACACGATCAAAAAGGTATCGTCCTAGAGAAGTCGGTGATATCCCATATGGCCAACTCAGTTGCAGATCTGTAAGGAAAATTATTTAAGATACAGTATACGAAGGTGTGCATAATAGTGTCACGGATAATTAATAAGACAGAAAATCTAACTTGCAAGCCATGTTATGCATCATCATGAAAGCTGGGATAGGAATAACGAGCGTTTTTTAATATCGATCGTCCCTTGTGTCAGGGTGCTTCACATAAATATCGGTTGTGCGGATATAATTACTGGTATCGGTTCACTTCATTACGATAAATTAAGGCACAGTGAGCAATGACTTCCGGAGCCCAGTGATGCTTTCTGCGTACCCCAGTTAACGTTTTATATTATGATGTAAGAGCTTCATCGCTGTAAGAGTTATATTCTAAGAGCCGTTAATGATTTCGCAACACAACAAGTAATTCAACACAGTACACTTGAATATTCTCTCTCAAGTTACTGATGCAGACTATATTGATAATACAACTATATGACTGAACATACAAGAGAACGTTAAGGTGTAATGTGCTAGATGTTTCGCTAAGGAGGAGATTTTGCGAGGCCTCCAACACACCTAGAATACGGCGATTAAAATGCAGTGGGATGAATCTGTTGTGCGCGTGAGTAATTTCTACACAAAATACACCTCAGGTTACCCCCATTCCCGCTGGTTGTGTGGGGTGTGGTTCTGTGGCGGCACCTTTGGCTTGCAAGTGTATTTGTGTTGACATATTTGATTGTGCTGGGTCACGCAAATTTGAGTAACTGTGGTGCTGACCTTTTCCCTCTTGGCTTGATCCAACTTATTTGTAATGTTTCGTGGAATTTGCTTTACCCCTTCATACCAAGTACCTAATGTTTCGTTGTAATCTTGCTATTTCCAAACGATTTTTATTTAACTCAGGATAGAGATTTCTGACTTCAGAGGTAAGATAATAGACCTCCCTCTCCATACTTGATTAATATAATCCGGCAACAGCAAGAACGTACTGAAAAAAATTCGTCACATGGTTTGGAAGGGATAAATAAAGGTAAAGTGGGAGCGACGGTTTAAGGTACTTAGCCGCGGTGCTAATATCCTTAATTTAGACCTTTGAACGTACAGCGGATTATTCATCCAAAATCCTGATATACAAGGCCACTGCATCAACCAGGTTCCCACATTTATCTCTCATGGGTGTTACCGTAGATACTCACTGAACTTATCAACTCACAAAGAGTGGATGTGTACCTCAGTGAAGCAGCACCAGATATCAAACCCCGCCGCTATCGGGCCGGCGGCTTCGTAGCAATCAGTGCTAAGTACTCAGCCACCGCGGAAGTGTGCTGACTTTGTTTCTTCTCGGACAGACTAACTGATTAACATTTCATGGAACTTTATTAACTCCGATAGCGTATTATGTTATTTTTTTTTTAATCTCTCCACACTACTTTGTTAACTTGATCATTCGCACGGATGATAAACAGTCTGCATTAAACCCACTGATTAAACCTTTCATAGTCTGATTTCTCCCCCTAACCTAAATAAAATCGCCTGAAGGAACAAAGGAAAAAAATCTGTTCTTTCCTGGCCAACTCCAGCTTATCAACGATTTTATTATATCGTGGAATTTTACTTTAACCCCTTCAGCTCAAGACCGTATTTTTGGTCTTGCTCTTTCCAGGCGATTTTATTCAGCTACATCCTGACCCGTTTGGCCAGAGTACCTAATTATTACTTTTGTTACCTTCAGACCATTTTATTCAGCTGGGGAAGAGTTTTCGAACTGAAGGGGTTTGGCCTATAGAGCCTTCATTAACACCTTCATCCGGTGACGTATTTTACCGCTATTCACGGCACCTTCAGACGATTTTATTCAGCTTCGGGGAGACGTTGTAGTGAAGGTAAAAAAACAAGGCTACATCTAACCCCTGCAGATCTAAAGTAAAATTTTTCTTAGCTAAATAAAATCGTCTGAAGGTAACAAGACAAACCACACACACACACACACACACACACACACACACACACACACACACACACACACACACACATCGGAGAGAAGCCGTTAACCCCTTCAGCCCGAGGATGTCAATATTTCCATTCCCGCTGCCACCAGACGATTTTCCTCAGCATTGGATTACAAATGAATCCCACTGACTGCTGTTGCAATTAAAAAAAAAAAAATCTCCCACGGACTGAATAAAATCGTCTGGAGATGTAAGACTGACACGAAATATTTAAGTCCTCTGGTTAAAATGATTATCCCTTTCAACCCCATTGTTTTCTTTATATATATATATATATATATTTTTTTTAAATGTCAGTGTAAGTATGCTCAACTTAAGACTCGCTTGTAGGGAAGGGGTTTATGAAGGCTGCGTCTAACCCCTGCCGCTCGGATACTTTCTCCAGAGCTGAGTGAAATCGTCTGGGGATAGCAAGAATGAAGTATAAAAAGACGTCATTCATAAAAGCGGGCTGTTAACTCCCTCACCGCGATGACCTGGTTTTTCATTATATTCGGGCTGCCTTCAGACGATTTTGTTCACCTTAGGGCAGTGTTTTCGAACTGGAGGGTTAGATACAGCCTTCGTTGACTGTTCTGTACGAGACTTTAAGCTGAAGAAAATCGTCTGGAGATGGCGAGAATAAAAAAAAAAAAAAAAAGGAGGATAGAGGTTAAAGGCAAGTTTATATTTTTTTTTACCACCTAAAGACGACGGAGGCTTTCTTATTCTTGATTATTTTAGACGATTTTACACCGTACAGGGGAGACTTTTCGAGCTCCTTCACTAATCCCATGAGTAGGAGAGGGTTTTGCCGCTTAATTGTCTGGAAACAGCAAGAATAAACCAGTGAAATAGGTCATGTGATCCAGGGTGTTAATGTGTACCTGGTGTGACAGAGAAATATGAGTGTAATGATATAATCCAGTCCATGCCCCTCATCCTGGTAACATCATGTGTGTGTGTGTGTGTGTGTGTGTGTGTGTGTGTGTGTGTGTGTGTGTGTGTGTGTGTGTGTGTGTGTGTGTGTGGATTGATGTGTAATGTTGCAGGGATATACTAATGCTTTATATTATCATTATATATAAATTCTCTCCAAAGCTGAATAAAATAATTAAAGACTATTAAAGGGCATCGTACTGAAAGGGTTAAATGGTGTCAAGGGGGATATTGTTGTCCTTTGGGTGAACTACTCATAATCACCCCAAGGCCAGTCACTGACAAGGATATACCACTCCCGTCCCGTCAGTTCTCTTAGGAAGGGGATAAGAGATAGCAGCAAAAAGTACGCTGACACTGCGCAAATCTCTCTCTCTCTCTCTCTCTCTCTCTCTCTCTCTCTCTCTCTCTCTCTCTCATACACACACTTTATTATGGTGGGTGACTGTAATAACACACTTATCTTACTCTCACTCTACCTATTAGCCAGTCCATCCCTCACCCTCAGTCTTACCTCTCAGTCCCTCACCCTCACCCCTCATCTTTATTGTACAGCAAATTCTCTCTCTCTTTCTCTCTCTCTCTCTCTCTCTCTCTCTCTCTCTCTCTCTCTCTCTCTCTCAAGTATATAATGTATAACGTTGCAGTTCGTTTATCCCTTCACAACGATGACATGCAAAGTTTTTCATGCTGGCCTCAGACGATTTCTTTCAACTCAAGAAAGATTTTCAACAGGAAGGGGATAATGAAGCCTGTATCTAACCCCCCCTCACTTCGAAAAACCTCTCCTAAATAAATAAATAAATAAAATCGTCTGGAGGTAGGAAGGAGACGAAAGGCCATTCTCGTGGTGAACGGGTGTCTGTGGTTTTGCTGAAACGGTAAAATAATCTTAATCACAGGCATATCCGGCCCGATCCTTTCATTCCGATGATGTATTTTAAAAACTTATTCTTGCTACTTGCACATGATTTTATTAAACTTCAGAAAGGGCCTCATACTGAAGGGATTAATGAAGGATATATCTAACATCTTCAGTGTGAAAAATGTCTCCTAAGCTGAATGAAATGGTCTGAAGATGGCAAGAACAAAGTGAATGTATGTCGCTGGATTACAGTTGTTTAGGGCCAAGAATATGTAGTGAAGGTAATTCCGGGTTTTTAACAGATAATCTTTCCTGATAAGCGCTATCAGTGGTACTTTTGGTGATATGGTGAGTGCAGCACCAGGGAATGGCCAGTCATAAGATGCATATATAAGAGTAAGGCCTTGGAAGCCGAGAATGGAGTTATGTCTACTTTATGTATAAAAATCTGGGACGTATTCTATTATGCTGGGACGTATTTTAAGTGGCTTTGTAGACTGTAATATCTCTTCATTCGAAATTTATTCTGCTCATTGCACCTCAGTATCCTCTTGTGAGTTACTGATGCACACTGCTTCCGTATGAACATTATATATAATAGCGAACAAGGGAATGTTAGTGTAATGTTCAAATAAATCGCCAAGGAAGAGGTACTACAAAGCCTTCAGTGCCACCGTGCCGCATAGTTCCACAGTAAGCCATGTGTGGTACAACATAATACAGTTAACATCTCTCGTAGTTGTTGTAGCGAAATGAGGTTAGGTTAACTAATAATTGCCAGGGAAGACATGGAAATGTATTAACCGTTCCTCGCTACACCAGAGGAACGGTGCTAGATGGCCGATTTCAGTTCATACGATTTTCCACATTTCAAGCTGCAGCTCAGGAATCAAGACTTACCTTCAGAATGGCTGAGTGAAAGTTGTCGTGGTGAAATATCGCTGAAGTTTTCTCAGACGTTGCCTTCTTCCGCCTCTGTCTTTCAACACAGCGAATGTAACTGGTTTGCTGATCTCTATAAATTTGCGACTGTCACGTTGACCTGTTGAATCTGCAGAATGATGAGACCGACAGCTGTTTGCGTTTCTACGGTAAATTTTCAGACTGGCACTTTCAACCACACCTCACGTTATGTGCGAGACGGGTACACACACATACGTGCACCCTTCCGTCGCCGCGCGTGCAATAGTGGTTGTGATGTTGCTCTCGCCGTGTATATATGTGCCGAGTCTCTGGGGTGGGTGGAGTCTCATAAGTGACGTATCAAGCATCAGCGCTCACTCGGAGGTTATGTGGTGTACAGATATAGTCCCTGAATGTGATACTGGGAATTTCAATCTTCACTGAAACTGGAGTGTTTCATTGGCAAGAAATAAGTCCGCCTTCATCTTGCGGGCATGGGGTGGGCGGAGTTTGTGGGAAGTGTATGTGCGTGGGGGTGGGGCGAGCCATGCAGGGACCAAGGGAGAAATACACAGACATACGACTGATCGTTTGTCCTAACTTGAAAGGTAAAGGTAAAGGGAGCAGACGCCATGAGACGTTTAGTCGCGGTGTTCGTCTCCTTAACATCAGTCATTGAGCCTTCCTGCTGGTTATTCACCCAGTGTCCAGGGATACAAGGCCACTACATCTTCCATGTTACTACAGTTACCTCCCCTAGGAGTTACCTTAGACCGCACTCATTTTACCCACCAACCTTCAAAGGGTTGATGGACACCTGAGTCGAGTGACGCCAGCTGCCAGCACCAGGATTCGAACCCTGGCCCTAATGGGCCGGTAACTTCACAGTCAGCGATGCCAGCCACTCAGCCACCGCGGCGGTGGATTTTTTTTTTTTTTTTTCCCAGGAAGAACAAGAAACGTGGGAATCTGCACTCCCCTTTGATCTTCCCACAGAAAACAGATTTAACCTACGATAGTTTTCTTCTCGTAACTTAGGTTTGTTTACGTACAAGGAACGGGAGACATGGTAAAACACTGTACTCTCCGCACTTGTCCTTTCTGAAGAATAAGGAAATGAAAAATAGAAAGAGTACAGGTCTGGTTAGTACTTGGATGGGTGACCGTCTGGGAACACCAGATGCTGTTGGCATCCCTACGTGTCAAGTGGGGTTGGTGGAGGATTAGTGCCCCTCCCTGTAAAACAATTAACTCTAAGCCCTTGGCCACCCCGTTTGAGATACATGGCGTCTGGCAATGAATGAATGAATGAAAAAAAAATAGAAAGAGTACAGTTGGGAATTAATCGTAGGAGTGTTCTTGAGTCTAGCTCAAGATTCACTGACAAATTTGCAAGTATCTTTCTCTAGTAACCATTTTTTTTTTTTTTTTTAAGGAAAATAAATCTTAGTTATTTTTTGTTACTCAACACCCTGGCTGTTACGATTCACTTTTGATCCATTCTGTGTCTTTCCTGTAAAAAAAAAATAAATAAACAGACATGATGTAAATAATAATAATAATAAAAAAAGATCCTATATACGAGAGGGAATTGATGGTAAGCTTGTTAGTGAATCTGATCTCGGTCTTATCTTTAAATAAACTGACCCAGCTGCAGTAACGTAACATAGGAATGATTTAAGACCCTATGGTGAGGCAGTGGGTATTATCGGAGGTGTCGTCATCCCCAGCCACGTTCACCACCACTGAACATCGGCATAGTGGCCCGCCAACCCCTACACCCACCAACATCAACCCTTGAACTTCAGGGCTGGGTTTCACAGACAATACCAGTGTTGTTTATCGCTTTACACTCCAGTGGTCTGCACTGGAGGTGTGCGGAAAAGCCTAGCCGTAAGGGGTAGATTGCGGCTGGAACCGTACCCCCTCCCCTCATTCGAAATTATTAGTTGAACCATTATTTCATGAGAAAAATTGTAATACGGAGATTAACTTAGACGTTAATGACAGATGAAGAGATGAATGAAAGACCAGGGAGAACAAACTGCGTTGTATTATTGTAGACGTTGTTTTTAATAACTGTTACGATTTAACCCATTAACAGTGAAGGAAGATCATTCGGAGAAAACAGTATCCGCGTGTCCACCAGATGGTTTAAGGGCCGAATACATGACTTTGACTGTGACCTTGCCCTTCGACCGATTGCTCTCAAAATTGAATCCCTTCATCCTTGCTTTACCCTGAATCCTCGCACCAAGTTTGGCCCAAGTGGATTGTAAGTTGACCTTGTTATATGATCTTGGCCTTTGACCCTTCCCTTTGAAACTGATAATAAAATGTTTTCGAAAGTGAAGTAATTTATTCTCGTCTTACCGTTGAGCCTTTCCACAAAGTTTGGTCAGAATCAGATAAAAATGTACATTATCCTTGCCATGTGATATGACGTTTGTCTTTCTTTTAATATAAAAAACTGTAGGTCAACCTCTTGGGTGACCCTCAACCCTTCTACATCAGTAGCAGATCAGAAGTGTTTCAGTTATTTGTTCACACAGATACCCGAGTCGAATTTTGACCTTCTCCGTAACCTTGACCATTCACTGATTGTTCTCAAAATTGACTCACGTTATTCTTATCGTAACCTAAAGCCTTCCACCAAGTTAGCTCTAAATCAGATAAAAACAGCTAATGTTGACCTTGCTAGGTTAAACTTTGACCTAGCCCTGAGCCTTACCTGTTGTCCTAAGGTCCTGTTCACACGAGGCGTTTTTAAACGCGGCGGTAGACGCCGCGTTTAAAAACTCGTGTGAACAGGGCTTAAATACAAAAGGTTGCCTCTTTGGTTGACCCTCAACCTCTCCACCATGTGTGGTACGGCTCTGGTGAAAACTTTTTATCATGTTAGTGCGCATGTGTGTTGAATAAAACATGATATCCTCTCTTGCTTTACAGGCGTGGGTATGATGAGTGTTTTTATTACACTAGTAACAGAGCTAAGAACTAATATACTGTACACATAAATACACATAACTGGATTTTTGACAACTATAATCAAATTGTCTGTATTAGTAGTATTTTTTACTAATGTCTGGAATGAAGCCTTTGTTTTGAGTCCTCTAGCTTAGCTTCTTTCTTTTTTAAACAAAAAAAAAAAAAGCCGCTGATAATGGTATCCATTCTCCGAAGTTAATATTCCTTGCTACACCGTCGGGTGAACGATGTTCCTCAAAAGAAAATTGTTATATAATTTATCAGTAATATTACTTCCATATAGGCAACATGTCTATCCTTTTTTTTTTTTTTTTAGTGTCATTAGAATTAGTTTGCAGCTCTTTTAGGTCGATGACGTAGTATGTTTTATTATTGTTACCATCAGACGATTTTACCGAGATGAGGAAAAACTTTCCAGCTGGAGGTATTGGCTACAGCTGCCATCAACCCCTTCACCATTAGACATCACTTTTAAGCTGAATTATAGTCGTCTGGTGGTTACACGAATGAATATGTAAAATGTGCGTCATTGGACTGAAAAGATGAAGTTAGTCATTAAGATTCTCAGAGGGAGGACAAACATAGTGACTACCTGGTAAGCCTTGACCAGGATTCACAAACGGACTTAATGCCTTCAATCCGATGGTGTAGTTAGTATTTCTTGCTATTTTAAAGCGATTTTATTTAGCTCAGCAGCCATTCTTTGAACCTGAGGGGTTTGAAACAACCTTTTTTTTTGGGGGGGGGGGACTCATTTACTACTAATGGATTCAGTTTAACCCAACAAAGCAGTCTTAAGATGGCAAAAATAAAATTGAAAAAGGCATCATCGTACTGAAGGGGTGAAGGTCAGCTGACTCTTATAGCTTTTTTTTTTTTTCTGACGAAACAAAATCTGTGAGGAATTGTCTCTCTCCTGCCCTTGTTCATGCTACTGAAACTTTTTTTTTTTTTTAAATGCGTCCAACTCTTGGCTCAGCGTTAACAACACCTTCCCTAAGGCCCTGCAGTCCTCCCACGTACCACGCACCTCCATATGTCACCACTTCGGCTCTAACATCCCCGTCCGTACTGAATACATGCTAGAGCTGTCTCATACAGGACTGGTGTGTTGGTTTGAGCGGGGATATTTTTACGACTTGGCGGGTCCTGTGATAGATCACTAAAAATTGTTTTAATGAAATTCAAATCTTAAACTGGGGTCGGAAATCGAACTCACTTCCACTGGGACAGCAAACCACCTCTACCGACTCGGCGACCACCACGAGAGTTAGTTCATGGTAGGTTTAGACTTAACTACAATGGCGGTATTTTCTCTTTTTTACCTTAGTTCTTCCAGCTAACAGACGATTTTATTCAGCTTTCGAGAGACTGTTTGAACTGCAGGGGTTAGATAGAGCCTTCATTAACCCATTCATTGATACAGAGCTCTCTTAAGATGAATAGCCTAAGTCGTCTGTGGGTAGTAAAAATAAAGCAATAAAAGGTCTTCGGGCAGAATCGGTTACCCCCTTCAATCCAGCGACGAGTTTATTTATTTATTCCTTAAATCTAACGTGAGGTTAATTAAGGCTACATCTAACGTGAAGATAATTAAGGCTATAACATCGTGGGGTTAATTAAGGTTAAAACGTGGGGTTAATTAAGGCTATATCAAACGTGGGGTTAATTAAAGCTATATCTAACGTGGGGTTAATTAAGGCTATAACTTGGGGTTAATTAAGGCTATAACATGGGGTTAATTAAGGCTATATTTAACGTTGGGTTAATTAAGGCTATGTCTAACGTTGGGTTAATTAAGGCTATATCTAACGTGGGGTTAATTAAGGCTATAACTTGGAAATTAAGGCTATAACATGGGGTTAATTAAGGCTATATCTGACGTGGGGTTAATTAAGGCTATAACGTGGGGTTAATTAAGACTATATGTAACATCTCCTCCTCGAAAATTCTGTCTTTGAGCTGAATAAAACCGTATATATATATTTTTTTAAGAGTACAGTTCAAAATCCATCAAAACAGTGAAGGGGATTACAGTGAATGAGGACCCAGGTATCGTCCCTTCCTTCCGTCTCACCTTTAGCAATTGTGGTGACTAATATTAAAGTTACAAGTATATCTGATGGTATATTCCCATCTAGGCGAAACGTACTGTGTGTGGAAGTTGTTCAGGATTCTCTCTCTCTCTCTCTCTCTCTCTCTCTCTCTCTCTCTCTCTCTCTCTCTCTCTCTCCTGGGGTTAGCCGGAAGAGAGTAGTAAAGTAATAGAGTTGTGAGTAATAAAGTAATCGACTTGAGTAATAAAGTAATGGAGTTGAGTAATAAAGTAATAGAGTTGTGAGTAATAAAATAGTAGTTGTGAGTAATAAAATAATAGTTGTGACTAATAATATAAGAGTTGTAATAAAGTAACAGAGTTGTGAGTAATAAAGCAATAGAGCTGTAATACAGTGTTAGTAATAAAGTAATAGAGTTGCCCCAACCATGAACGGGCATTTAAATAATTTGGCGGGAATATCGACCACAACAGATGCCCCGTCGTCGTTCAGCCCTTTCAGTCTTGTGACGCGCTTTATTGCTTCATTCTTGCTCCCTCCAGACGATTTTATTCAGCTCTTGGGAGGTCTCTGGCAGTTAACTCTTTCACTCCGATGACGTTTTTCTTGCTGCTTTCAGAGGCATTTATTCAGTTCCCTAACACCTTTTCCCAAGCGATTTATTTTGCTTATTACACCATACTGTCCCTTTCTGTGTTATATAAATCTTTCTAACATTGCCATACTCAGCGTAAATAACATACAAAAGGGTATTAACCTGCCACATCCAAAAATAAATCTCTAAGGAAGAGGTGCTAGGGAGCCTCTTCATCTCCTCCTCCTCCTCCTCCTCCTCCTCCACTGAATAAAATGGTTTGGATGTAACAAGAATGAAATATGTCATCGAAGTGAAGGGGTTAATGGAGGCTGTGTCTAACCACTCCTATCTAAAGATTTTCTCCAAAGCTGAATAAAAATAGGTAGCGAGAATAAGTTAGAAAATAAGTCACCAGTTTGAAGGTGTTAAGGGTTAAATAGCGCTATATGGTCTGTCCACATCAACTTCACCTAAAATTGCTGTGTCTCCATCGTGAATGATGAACTGCAGGAAGAGAGATTAGCATTATTCTATGGTGCTGCCTCCAGACGATTTTCCCAAGCTTAGCAGAGACTTTTGGAAATGGAGGGGTTACATGTAGCCTTCATTAACCCCTTCACTACTACAGATCTTCCTTTGGGTGAGTAAAATCGTCTGGTTGTAGTCTGGTTAAGATGGATAATTACGTCATCGTAGTGAAGGCGTTAAATACTGTTCCTCTTAATTATCCTACAGGCCCCTATCCATCTGTTTGGTTGTCTGTCAACCTGTCGATCGATGTCCGTCTATTTGTCTGTCCATCGGGACATCTATAAATCTGTCAGTCTCCGTTTATCTACCTACCTACCTACCTACCCATCTGTCTATATCTACCTGTCTGTCCGTCAGTCTGTCTGTCTGTCTGTCTGTCAGTCCATCTGCCTGTCTGTCTATATATCTGCCTGCCTGCCTGCCTGTCTGTCTGTCCGTCTGTCTGTCTTTGTTTATCTGTTTGACTGTCTTTGTATATCTGTATGTGTATATCCATTTCTTTGGCAGTCCTTCTTCGTCATTCTGTCTTTGTCTGTCTGTATACTTGTATCTGTATCTATTTCTGTGTCAGCCTGCTTAAGTTTGTCTGTGTCTGTCTGTATGTCTGTCTGTGATTCTCACTTTTTCATTCTATCACTCTGACGGCGCATCCCCTGAAGAGTGGCCTCATCAAAACTATCTCCAGTTATTCGTGTCCCTTCTTAGTATGGAAACTGTTTCTCATCGTCGTCGTCGTCGTCGTCGTCGTCCTCCTCCTCCCCCTCCTCCTCGTCCTCCTCCTCCCCCTCCTCCTCGTCCTCCTCCTCCTCCTCCTCCTCCTCCTCCTCCTGAGCCACACCACCCTCCCCTCATGTACAGCCATGGACAAAAGTTTTCTCCCAGTGTGTCTACTTCACGATTAGGAATGCCTGTCACCATCCTTCCTCATTAATATTAAAGAGAATCCACCAATAAATATTAGGTAAACTGTTGCCCTCGATTGCACTCTTCTGCCGTAATCGCTTCAGGCAGAGGACGTCAGACGATTTTGTATAACGTAGGAAACCCCTCGTAGTGAAAAAGTTATTTCAGACTATAATATACGATTACTACCAGTTCGAAAAGTATGTTCAAAGCTGAATAAGAATCGTCAGGATAGCACAAATTGAATATATATGTGGCGTTATCGTAGTGAAGAATTAAGTCTTTCACTTTGATACGTATTTGTTACGATCTACTACTCTATTTCCCCTGTTTCTTTCCTCCAAACAGCTTCGTGCCATTCTCTCATTTCTTCTCCCGTTCACTTCAGACAGTACATTTTGTTCCCTGGCCAAATATCCACAGACGCTTTTTTCATCTTTTGGATTATTGTTTTCAAAGGGGGTTTTATCGGGTCCAAAAGTCAAACCACACAGATACACATGTTTTAGCAGTAGCAGAACATGTATCCAACTCCAGGTTCATCTGGACGAACCCAGTGGGAAACTGATGCTGCAATCCGCCATCTTCCTTTCTGTAGTGGAGAAGGGGAATGTTTAAGAACGCGTGTGCATCAGGATAGGCAGTCCGTCCGGGTGCATCACTGCCACCGTGGTAAGGCGTCTCTCTCCAGTTCCTACATAGTGAAGTGAGGCGACACGGATCCGTAGAGTTTGTAATTGTTTGCGAGGAGAGGTGTACCAGTTGCTGTGTGGTGGCTGTTGGCAGTCTTTAACTGAAATTATTCTTGGTTACCATCAGAGGATTTCACTTAGCTTAGGAAAGAGCTGTCGTGTGGAAGGGATTGTCAAACCTGTATCGGCCGTGTACAGAAGAAAATCGCCTGCAGACAGTAAGAATACAGTAAAAAATTCATCTTCATACTGAAGGGGGTATTGTGGAAGCTGCACTTGATGTATCTCTCCTACCAACGCCTTCGACACATGCACAAGGTAGCGCTGGGTTCAGACCATGGAACGTGTGGTGTCTCTTGAATGTACAGTGTAGAGGAAAAATAAATGGTGCTCTCTCACCCTGTGATAGCTTGAGTGTTTTTTGGCTGTATATTAAAGTGTTTGGTGTTTGCTGAAATAAAATACAAAGCTCCTTTTTATATCGACCAGAAATGTGAAGCGTGACAGTCTAAGCATTTTTGTGTCCTAGTTTTTTTCGGTGTCCCTTTTTTCTTTTTTTCTTTTTTTCTCATTTTGTCATTTTTTATGCCCAAGCTTTTTGGTTTTTTTGGTGTCCTATTTTTTTTGTCTTAGTTTTGGTGTCCTGTATTTTTTGGTGTTTTAGTTTTTTGGGGCGTTTTAGGTTTTTTGGTGTTTCAGGTTTTCTGGTGTTAGTTTTTTTTGGCGTTCTAGTTTTTTTTGGCGTTCTAGTTTTTAGGTGTCAGGTTTTTTGATGTTCCAGTTTCTTTGTGTCTTAGTTGTGTGTGTGTGTGTGTGTGTGTGTGTGTCCTAGCTTATTTTGCTGCCTGTTCCTCTAGAGTGTAGTAAATTCACCTGACGTTAGCCGAAATAAAATGTAAGTAATTCGTAGCCAGAAGTTTATTTGCGAGGGTATGTGACGCCGTGTGTTGGTGTTGCCTAGAAGTGTTTACCGTCATATCAGTGCACAAATTTTAAAGCATAAGACAAAAATGCCCCCATCATCATCATCATCATCATCATCATCATCATCATCATCATCATCATCGTCGTCGTCATCATCATCATCATCATCATCATCATCATCATCATCTCTTCTTTTTCTTCACATTTTTCTCTCTCTTCTTTTCTTTTCTTGTTTTCCTTCTTCTTCTTCTTCTTCTTCTTCTTCTTCCTCCTCCTCCTCCTCCTCCTCCTCCTCCTCCTCTCTCTCTCTCTCTCTCTCTCTCTCTCTCTCTCTCTCTCTCTCTCTCTCTCTCTGCCAGCCGTATTTGGGTTGGCATACAAGACTTCATAACACATATATATTTTCCCCTTTACACTTTAATATTCTCTTATGGTTCTCTTCTAAATACAAACCTTATATCAACAGCATAAGAGAGGGCTTTAAAGTGTCACAGGTAAAATAAATTGTTTTAGAAGAAGCGTTATGAAATTGGTTATGCCATAGGAGAACAAGACAGCCCCTCGATACTACATAAATGGTTTGGTTGTGGCTGCGGTGCTGATGTGAAATTACCAACATAAATACTGATCTATTTCCTTACGATAAATAGCAAGTCGGCAGGCGGTGACATCAGAAACCCTTTGATGGAGCCTGATCTTTGGAACTCAACAGATCGATTTGACTAAACAGCATGTAAAAATTTTCATAATCGCAGGGGTAAAAAGAGGAGCAACAGAAGACACAAGGAAAAAAAAACAGTAAACCGGGGAGTATAGAAAAAAACAACAAATACATTCAGTCCAAACAACAACAACAATAACAACAGTAACAACACCGACAGCAGCAGTAACAACAACAGGAACAATAACAGCAACGGCAGTAACAACAACAACAGCAGCAATAACAACAAAAGCAACAACAGCAACTAATAACCTACACCATACAACTATTTTCAGTTTCACTCACTGTATCTTCATGACCAAATCCCCTATTCCAACTAATCATCCTGTTAAAAAAAAAAAAAAATAGTTTGGGTGAATGTAGCCTACGCTTTACTTGAAGCAGCAGAAAGACCTCACCAGTTCAGTTCATATTCCTCCAGTTTGTTTTCTGTATTTCTCTGACTGATTTCCGGGTGGTAAAATACCTTTTCCCGCTGAAAAAGTTCCCTCCTGTTATTATCAACACGTTCCTTAGGCAGTACCTACGATTACTTGTTTCCGGCGTAATGGAAGAAACTTAGCGTACTCAAGGGTGGATTTCGTTTGACAGTTCCCCAAATGAAGCTGAGATTAGGTTAGGTTCGGTTAAATTATTAGGTTCAGTTAAGCTAGGTTAGGTTAGGTGTAGTTAAACACTTGGGTTTGGACAGTCTCTTCCGCCATTCCGTTGACGAATCAAACAAGAGTTGTCACAGAGGAACAGCTAAAAACAATGGGGAAATAGAATTCACAAGAAACGTTTATTTACCACCCCAGAAATAATCAGAAAAATATAACAGACCACCAGGAAGAAGAAATGATTTGGTAATACCGCGTCTTGTGCTAAATTTAAATTGTATGTTTACCATATACAGTAGTTAGCAGCCGTTTAGTCAAGTCCCGTCCACATTGCTACGCCTCGCAGTTCAGCGCCACACAATGCAATGCTGTCTTTTATAGAGGTTGTAGCTGAGTACCCTACATATTTGGTCACTGATGCCCAGGTTAGGTAGCATCTTATGAGTGCTCGCTCCATCGCGATGATAAGCCTTTGTGAATGTCAGTCAGATTTGGGAACACACTTGAATCAGTGTTTTTGCCAAATTGTTGTAGTTTTACACACATTACCGAGATGGGTTTCCAGTATCACTTGAGTCAGGATAGAAAAATGACCGCAGAGTTTCACAATTATTCTCAGATTACCTTTTCCATTAGCCAGAAGACACAGACGGACAAACAGACAGACTGACAGCGCTGAAAGCAGAATCTTCATTTACCTATGATGGCAGAGGCACATGATAAAAGATAGTAAAGAGAAAGAAAATGGTTCAGACTTATTCCTGTCTACTGTACGAGGTTCTGTAAGGCCGACAGTCCATTTTTGTTATGACAGTATTCCACATAAACGTTAAAAAAATAATAAAAGTAATTGTTTAATGGGTTTGTATTTAGGTGCTGCGGAAGACTGTGTGCATTTCCGTTTCCTAATGCGTGCTTTGTGGTCTAAGTTAGGTTGGGCACCAGCACTGATATAATTAACTCTCCCTCAGTTTTACTCCAATATTAGTTTTCTTTGTGTGTGTGTGTGTGTGTGTGTGTGAGAGAGAGAGAGAGAGAGAGAGATCGTCCTGTCCTTTTCCCCACTATTACGAGTATTTCCTTTCCCACAACCCACAGTTCAGTGGTGTGGAGAAAGCATAATTATTTAGAGACTGTCCATAAAGAATCGGTGAATCTCCCTGTCTGTCTGTCTGTCTGTCTGTCTCTCTCTCTCTCTCTCTCTTCCCTTTTCGCCCTATGCACTGTATCAGTATCTACTACACGTGCTGTCTTTAGACCGTGTTGCGTGAATTCATCTAAGTGTTGAATATCATACACTTTCTGTATACGGTAAACAGTACTTATTTTCCCAGCCGTATATTTACACCCGCGCTCGCGAAGTGATAATGGGTGTTATGGTGTGCACCCGCGGGTGGTGGTGGTGGTGGTGGTGGTGGTGTGTGTGTGTGTGTGTGTGTGTGTGTGTGTGTGTGTGTGTGTGTGTGTGTGTGTGTGTGTTTGTGTGTGTGTGTGTGTGTGTGTGAATAAAATAACTTGAGCTGTTTTTACCCTACTTTACCAAACTTGGTGGAAGTGTAGAGGATCAGCCACGGGGTTGATCTCTTGTTACTGAGAAAAAGAGCTTAAGGCTCGAGGTCACAGGGTTAGGTCAGACTTTGACGCAGTAAGGTGAACTTAAAAACAGCCTTTTTTCAGATTCAGATCAAAGTTGGTGGAAGGGTTGAGGATAAGGCAAAAATTAAAAGATTCGATTTTGAGAACAATCCGCAGTAGGTCATTGTCACAGGGCAAGGTCAAAGCTCAACCCATGTGTCTGTGTGAACAAAATTAAAGTTCCGATCTGATTTGTACCAAACTTGATGGAAGGGTTGAGGATCAGCGAAGCAGCTGGCCCAGATTTTTAGAACAAAAAGTCATAGGTCAAGGTCACATGGCAAGGTCAGCATAAATAGTTTTTATCCGTTTTAGACCAAGCTTTGAGGAAGGATTCTGGGTAAGGCAAGGATAAAGAATTTCAGTTTTGAGAATCAATCAGGTCAGGGTCACGGGGAAGGGTCAATGGTCAGTTTCACAGGGAAGGGTCGAAAGTCAGGGTCACAGAGAAGGGCCAAAAATCAAGGTCACGGAAGGGTCAAAAGTCAAGGTCACAGGGAAGGGTCAGAAGCCTTATAAGAAAGTTGACCGGTCTTCCATAAGATCCACGAAGATGTCGCTAAAACACCACCACTAAGTACCGTCACGCAGCTCTGAATAAGACAGCCTTAGCATGTATTCAGTATGGACAGTGAGTATTAGCACTGAAGTGGTGACATGTGAAGGTGTCTGGTACGTGAGAGGACTGTTACAAAAAAGATGATAAAAGTCCGTTGTTGTAGTCTATACCTCACGGGGAGGGTTTGCGTGGGTTTTCTAAATTATCCGTTTCACTTTGTCGTATTCTAGCTGACAGGAGGCTGTAGCACCACTTCCTTAGCGATTTACGCAGCATTATGCACCTTAATATTCTCTTATTGTTCGTGATGTCTGTTAAATATCGACGAAGTTTCTTTCAATAACATACAAGAGGCAATTGTTGTATAAAAGGGAAAATAAAATCGCGATTGAAGAGATGCTATAAAGTCTTCAAAGCCCTTCAAAGAATGCGACCTTTTGCCGTGATAGTATGGTGCACTTTTCATTTTATTTCATTTGGGAAGACTTTTCAAACTGGATGAGGTAGATAGAACCTTCAACGGCCACTCTGAACTTTGACTGATCTCTCTGAAGCTGAATGAAATCGTCTGGTGACAGCAAGGATAAAGTAAAAAGGACGCAGCCCAACCGCATTCAGAGGTTTGAAGTAATACTGACGTATGTATGGGTTCTGGAAGGGCACAGATAGTAATTTTCACAGTTGAGGAAGGGAGGGGGCGGGGGACTAAAGATCAGTCGCAGTATAAGCATTAACAAGATTAAACCCAATGTAAGCATTAACATTTCCTTGAATCCCCTCTGTAAATCTTCTCGCACCATCTTTTTCACTTACTGTACACAGAAGTTATCTATATGTCACATTTTTGTTTGTTTAGGAACTTTGGTGACATTATTTATTTTAGCATTTACACCTTAATATGCTCTTGTGTGTTACTGATGATAAATATGTCGATGTTAGGGAAAATGAATAATGCACTAGAGGATACTGGGGCATAATATCCACGTACTACGGAATTTCCCATGCCTATGATAATACGGGCCTGTGGCGACCTGTGTGATCTGAGGAAAGCATGGTGCGTGAGTTAGAAATTCTTACGTTATAGTGTACATGAACTACCCATTCTTACATTTCAAAATATTCTGGTGTATGCAACAGACACTCAAGTTGCTGAAAGAATCTAAGAATACTCTACTTTAGGCCAGCATTCAGTGATAATTGCTCCATATGATTGTACAAGAATGTCACGCATTAAATGCCGTTACTTTATTGGAGAAATTGGGCATCATAGTAACTTTATTTTATTATAAAACTTTTAAGGATGGTCCAAAGAAAGGAATTTATTTATTTATTTATTTATTTATTTTTTTGTCGTGAAGGTTAAGTAGAAGAAAGCAGAGTTTGATTGCATGATGACTACCCAGTGCCTGCAGAACCGTACTAACGCCAATGAAAGCAATATTATGAAGAATGGGAGAAGCAGTGCTTCCAATTCTCAGAACAATGAATGTATATGACCTGTCACTGTCATGTGTCTAGCCTGGCAAGTTTGCTCACAAATGAACTCGTTTGACAGTATCTCGATTAATAAAACTTAATTAATAAATAATCGATTTGCAAATATTTCCAATTTTATTTTTATTTATTGATTTATTTTATTTTTTATTTGTAGGATTAACGATCTGTTCCTGAGAGAGTGTTAGGGTAAAAGAACTGAGATGGCAGATAGCAGCTGAAAGGTAAAATTATTTAGTCTGGTGCGAGTAGAGGACTGACTGACGTGGTTGTAGCTGACCATTGTGCATTCCCCTCCTCTCACTGAGTCCCTGTGATCTCTGTGCCACACTGTTGCATTACACTCTCTTTCTATGCCTATTATACCCGGTTTGATCTTTGGAAATGTATGCAAGCCCCATCTCCATCTATAATTATTCCTTTGTTCTCCCAATCCAAGCTTTTTAAAATACTCTCAAGGCATGTTGTAAATAATTTTGGTAAAATTGTATCTTCCTGACGCATGCTTTGCTCAATCTTATTTTTTGTTCAGTCTTCATTTAACTGTAGCAGTTCCCTCTTTGTATATGCTATCGAGTTGCGTTACATTGTTTTCGTTTACTCCTTGTTCCCGCCGTGCATTGCTATGTGCTCCTGCGAGTCGAAAACCTTTTTGTAATCGACAAAAACAAAACACAATATATATTTTTTTATCTTGTAATTTCTAATTAGCTGATTCTTTGTGTGTAGATGCTTAGTAATCGAATACCCGCTTCGAAATCCTGCCTGCTGACTGGGTGGGTTTTCTTCCAAATTTGTTATTCTGCTGTCAAGGACTTAAGTGAAGTTTGTCAGTAACTGATTTTTTTTTTATTCTCTTCGCAAGGACTTTAGTGAAGAGTTTATAAATAACCGAAAATTTATTGTTATTCTGCTCTTAAGGACCTTATTGAAGAGTTTGTAAATAAATGATAATATAGATCAAAAGTTAAGATTTCTGAGTCTCCTGTCTTGTAAAGCAAAATAACTATAGTGCATTACACCATGTTTTGAGATTTTTTTTTTCATTATACATTGAGTATATATATAAGTGGGCGCACCGCTTTTTTTTTTTTTTTTTTTTTTTTTAATGCAAGGAGTAAGGAACCAAAGGCCAGGAGCCCGCAATCTGTTCCTTCCAAGAAAAAACAAAAACAATACAACAGAGGCAAATTCAAGATCGGTTCATTTCGAGATGTCTGGACACACTGCGTTTGAAAGACTGGAGATCATAGGAAGTAGGAAATGCAGACAGAGGGAGACAGTTCCAGAGCTGACCTGTTGCATAAATGAAGGACTGGAAGTAACAGTTAACTCTTGCATTAGAGAGTTGGACAGAAAAGGGATGAGAGTTTGTTGCCACACGGGTGCTACGCGCCCGTCGTAGAGGCGGAGGGGTGCAAGCAGATAGTTCAAAGGAGCAGTGATCATTGAAGTAGCGAGAGAAAAGAGATAAAGATGCAACAGTGCGGCGAAGAGACAGAGGTTGAAGGGAGCTAGTACGGGGAGGAGAGGTAATGAGACGAAAAGCCTTTGACTCCACCTTGTTGAGAAGAGTTATACAGCATGTGGGTAGCCTCCCCACACATGAGAGCTGTCCTCTACATAGGGGCGAATAAAGCCCGTGTATAGAGTTAACAACTGTACAAGGGTAAAGAAGGTACGGAGTCGGCTTAGCACACCCAATCTCTTGGAAGCAGATTTAACAAGAGATGTAACGTGATCTTTCCAAGATAAATCCTGAGAGAATGAAATCCCAAGTATTTTTAAAGATGATGCAGGATTGAGCCGGATATTATCAAACATTAGTGGGTACTCCTATGGAAGATTTTGACGGGTTGATAGGTGTAAGAACTTAGTTTTTGTTGCGTTAAAAACAGCGAGATTACTTTTACCCCAGTCAGAGATACGAGCCGAGTCAGTCATTAGGTGTGCCATAGCCTCATCCCTTGTTTGTTGAAGTAACTGCTGAGATGGACGCTGCGGGAAGCGAATGGAAAGGTGAAGAGTGGAATCATCAGCTTATGAGTGGATAGGGTTAGATGTACAGTTTAGAAGGTCGTTGATGAATAAAAGAGAGTTGGTGATAGGACAGAGCCTTGAGGAACACCACTATTGATAGATCTAGTTGCTATTACATACATATATATATATATATATATATATATATATATATATATATATATATATATATATATATATATATATAATATAATATATATATATATATATATATATATATATATATATATATATATATATATATATAATATAATATATATATATATATATATATATATATATATATATATATATATATATATATATATATATATATATATATATATATATATATATATATACACCGTAATATGTACAGCTAAAAATGACATATCCCCGTTTCAGTAAAAAATAAATAAAAATGCACCGTTAATCTTCCACATGCACTGGTGCCCTTGCACCATTTTAACAGTGTCCAGCAATTTCTTACCTAACTAGTACATTCTCAGCACCTTTCACATCCTCAGAATCTGCTCGGCCATATGCTTTCTCCAAATCGGTGAAGGCCACATGGAATTTTTTTCCCTTCTAAATATATTATACAGTACATCACAGAGAGATCCGCACACCTCTCCCCTCCCCCAAATCCCCTTATTGCTCTCGTGTAATTTTCTGGGTTCACTTCCATAGTTTGTCGACAAGTATCTTATACATACTGTATTTTTCACACAACATTAAGAAGGTAGAAGCCCCTGTGATTACCACACGCTCCTCTTTCCCATTATACTCTTCTAAGGGAATTATTATACCTGACTTTAAGTCCTCTGACTCTGTACCTTTTTCCCACGCCATCTTTTCTCCCCCATATTATAACATTTCATCACACACTTCATTGGTCCCTGATGCTTTCCCTATTTGACACATTGCAGTGCCTCACTGTCCTCACACACTCCTGTCCTCCTGATGACTGCCTTCTTGCTTCTCATCTTTTCTTAGCCATTCCTCATCCACTTATACTAGTACTAATTTCATTCTCAACATTTAACAGTTAATTAAAATACTGTCTATTTTCTTTAGCATTTGCTGTTTTTATTTTATAACCGGTTACTGCCACCAATGTCACCCTCTCATACCTCTAGCCCTCCTTCCGAAACAGCTGTTTACCTTCCCTTCAGTTACAGTTAGGCTTTATCCAACATTAGTTCTAACCTTGTCACATTCCCTTCACTTTACAGTCAAGCTTATTCCATCTTAAGTCCTAACCTTGGCATCCATCTTAAGTCCTAACCTTGGCATCCATCTTAAGTCCTAACCTTGGCATTCTTCACTCCAAACCATGGCATCCTTCACTCCTAGCCTTAGCATCCTTCATTCCTAACCTTGGCATCCTTCACACCTAACCTTAGCATCCTTCGGTTCCAACCCTGGTATCTTTCAGTCCCAACCTTGGCACTTTTTAATTCTAGTCATGATATCTTTCAGTCAGAACTTTGGCATCTTTTGCTTCATACTTTAGCATTAAATTCTAATTACCTTATTTATTTTTTAGCTCTATCTCTCACCAGTCACTTCAGCCCACTCCTTCCTCAGCATACAACTCTTTCATCTTGCAACACCCTCATTCCCTGTTTCCCATTCAGTCTCTTAAGAGTTCATTTCACCTCTTCATTTTACCATGTTATTCCTTTCACCCCTAACTCATTAGCATAATGCACCACCTTACACGCTAAATGTATTTAATTTCCTTTTGTGGAATAAAATCATAGTTACAAATTAATTCTTCGCCAAATGGGCGCGGCCTTTCATATTTTCTATTGACCTTAGTCTTTCACAGGTTACTTGTGTTATTCCTGGATTACCACAGCTGCTAGGCATTTTTATAAACTTACCTCTAAAAGCTATAAATAAGGATTTAGAATGCGTAAATATCTCACCGACGTCTGCCAGTAGCAGACCATATTTAACTTTTCTAACCTGCATTTTTACATTTGAAAGCTGGCAGTCAAACGCAAGTGAGGTTAAGATGGCTTAGGTTTGGTTAGGTTAGGTTAGTTTTGGTTAAATCATTAACATTCCCATAGCTTTAACACAGGATACATTGACCCACTCAGTCGGAGCGATGGTTGATAACACAGACAGTCGGGCGGTCGAGCCACTCTCTTAAATACCCCAAAATGTTTTATTTATATTTTTTTTCCGGTCACTTCTTGTAGTCACAGTTCAACAGTTAACTGTGTTGCATATATGCTAAAATTAATAACACTGGGTAGTGGATGTTGGAGTGGCCCTGGTGAGAGAGGGTAGTGTTTGGGAACTCCCTGTACTGTTGTTTGCAGATGATACTGTGTTGTTGAGTGAAGACGAAGGAGAGCTGCAAGGCTTGGTGGATGAGTTTGGGAGAGTGTGTAAGAAACGGAATCTAAAGGTGAATGTAGGGAAGAGTAAAGAGATGCTCTTTGAGAGAGGTGAAGTCAGTGAATGTACAGCGAGGTTGGATGGTGGGGAATTGGAAAATGTGAGTACGTTTAAGTACTTGGGTAGTATGATGAGTAAGGATGGAGGTTTGGAGGGTGAAGTGCTTGAAAGGGTACAGCAGGGAAGAAAGGTTGCTGGTTCCTTGAAAGCAGTGATACGAAGCAGGGAAGTGAGCATGGAAGTGGAAAAGTTACTACATGGCAGTATTTTGATATCAGCTCTAACGTATGGAAGTGAAGCTTGGACGTTGTTGGAAGGACACAAGTCAAGAGTGAGAGCAGTGGAAATGAGTTATTTACGAGGAGCCTGTGGAGTTACATGGAGAGACAGACTGACAAATGAGGATATAAAGGAGCGTTGTGGTGTGGATGTGGATGTGATAGGAAGCGTTATGAGGAACACACTGAGGTGGTTTGGCCATGTGGAGAGGATGGAGGGTGGGCGACTGACGAAGAGAGTGTGAGTGAGGTGGAGGGGGGAAGAGGGAGGAGGAGGCCGAGGATGAGATAGAGGGATGGGGTGGAGAGGTATATGAGAGAGGTGGGTGTGAGCTGGGAGCGGGACAGTGAAATGGCGGGGGACAGGGCGACGTGGAGGCGATTTGTTTGTGGCCACCCCGAACGGGGTTGAGGCGTCTGGCAATAGATAGATAGATAGATAGATCTTGAATTTGTTATAATATATAGGTGGAATCGCCGTGCCCGTTTGGTAAAGAATTACTTTCCCAGCATCTCCGAAGAAGTAAAGGTGACGGAAGTGAGTTCAAAAATTATCGTAGAATACGTATGCCAAGTTACAGTATATGGGTAATGCAGCCTTTGTGTAAGAATAACAGTAGTCGTAGAAAAGTTAATTCATTTGTCACATTACCAGGGGAATGATGAAGTGTGGCTTCTGAAGCAACGGCAAAGTATTTGCAGTAAGGCAGATAATTAATGGAGAAAGCTTGTGAAAGGATGTGCATGATACAGTACAGTGAACTCACCATTTACAGGTTCATCATTTGCATTATTCACCGTTCACATGATAAACCCAAGTGCTGTATAATCAGCATTTGCACAAATATTTGCGGTTTACATGAGCTTGAGGGCTTTGGGACTTTGCTTCAGCCTTGGAGGAGTAGAGACACCTCCACCTCTGGCCCTCAACCTCTAATCCCTGCCTACCGACACAACTTTCATCACAGCTACGGAATCAAGGTGAGTTTAAATACCACTGTTATTACCAGTATATTATTGTATAGTCAGTACCGGTACTGTAATTACTGACAATATGCCTAATGATCTGTGAGTATAAATGTGTTTAATGGTGGTACAGCTTTTCAGTAAAGCCATAATAAGGACTACACGTGTAATACTATTCAAGATCTCGTCCATTAGCTATGTTATCATGGGCTTCATGGTATCATTTATGTGCTCTTCATTTACGCGGCTTGACAGCTTGTCTCTATCTGTCCATCTGTCTATTGCCAGACGCCTTAATCCCGTAAGGGGTGGCCACAAACAAATCGCCTCCGTGTCGACCTGCCCCCCGCCATTTCACTGCCCTGCTCCCAGCTCACACTCCCCTCTCCCATATAGGCTACCTCTCCACTCCATCCTTCCATCTCATCCTTGGCCTCCCTTTCCCTCTCCCCCCCCCCTCCACCTCACTCACATACACTCT
The DNA here is from genome assembly GCF_032717465.1 of Coenobita brevimanus. Taxonomy (NCBI): domain Eukaryota; kingdom Metazoa; phylum Arthropoda; class Malacostraca; order Decapoda; family Coenobitidae; genus Coenobita; species Coenobita brevimanus. The sequence goes on from NC_136976.1 coordinate 65,130,153, forward strand.
CCTTATCAGTCTCTCACTCTCCATCCTCTCCACATGGTCAAACCACCTCAGTGTGTTTCTCCTAACGCTTCCTATCACATCCATATCTACACCACAACGATCCTTCACTTCCTCATTGGTCAGTGTGTCTCTCCATGTGACTCCACGTGCTCCTTTCAAATAACTCGTTTCCACTGCTCTCACTCTTGACTTCTGTCCCTCCAACAAGGTCCAAGCTTCACTTCCATACGTTAGAGTTGGTATCACAATACTGCCACTAGTAACTTTCATTTCCATGCTCACTTCCCTGTTTTTTATCATTGCTTCCAAGGAACCAGCAACCTTTCTTCCTTGTTGTACCCTTTCAATCACTTCACCCTCTAAACTTCAATCCTTACTCATCACACTACCCAAGTACTTAAACGCACTCACATTTTCCAGTTCCTTCTTCACTTCTCTCAAAGACCATAACATTACTCTTCCGTACATTTATCTTTAGATTCCGTTTCTTACATACTCTCCCAAACTCATCCACCAAGCCTTGCAGCTCCCCATCTTCTTCACCTAACAACACTGTCTTATCTGCAAACAACAGCACAGGGAGTTTCCAAACACTGCCCTCTCTCATTAGGGCCACTCCAGCATCCACTGCCCTACCTTGTATTATCTTTTATAACCCCATCCATGTACAGATTGAACAACCATGGAGACATGACACATCCCTTTTTCAATCCAACCTTCAAATAGAAAAATTCACGCAGTTCACTATCCACACTCACTGCAGCCTTAGCACCCTCATACATACTCTTCACGGCATTCAGCAACTACCCATCAACTCCATATATTCTTAATACTTTCCACAATCCTTGTCTGTCCACCCTCATATGCTTTCTCCAAATCCATGAAGACTGCATACAATTTCTTTCCCTTGTCTAGAAACTTTTCCTCTAAAGATCTAATCTAGACAACCTCTTTCCTTCCTAAAACCTCCCTGTTCTCCAACTTATTCCTCTGTTATATCCCTAACACTGTCAGTAAGTATCCTACCATATACGTTTCCTATTATACTAAGAAGACAAATGCCTCTGTGATTACCACATACTTCTTTTTCCTTTGTGCAGGGGTAATAATACCTGACTTCCAATCCTCCGCGACTTTACCTTTCTCCCAGGCCAATCTGCACATCTTCCACATCCATTCTACCACTATCTCTCCCCCATGCTTCAGCATTTCACCACACACTCCATCTTAACAGGAAGGCCACTGTATTCATAACATTAACCCCTCGTAAGCCATGTGAGGTCAGATATACCCCAACACATTTTTAAAATTATGCCATTCAGCCACTTACTGTTGTAGGGATCTGACGAATCATCACTTTGTCTTTGGCCCGTATATAAGCACACAACATTTGAGTGGGAGTAAGGGCGCAAATTTTATTGGGGATCGTCTGGTACTCCACCTATAGTAGCATTCCAAGGATTTTTTTTTTTCGCCAGATTCTAGATGTTATTGACCATGTCACTGAATGTTGAGATGCTCTACTATCAGCTAGTGAGAATTGTAGATCCTCCCATTTGTGATGTTGATAATGACACCTGTAGTGATTTTTCTGATGTTAAAATCATTAAAGGGTTTTCTGATTATAACAGTATGTCAGTCTTGTTTATGTTTGTTTACTTGATTTGTAAATCATTCATGGGTTTTCTGAATATAAATGTCCATCTTATTTATGTACTGAACATAGATTCAACCAAATTTTTTGCGTCACTTTATTTTCATGATATTGATTTTATTTCTATGGTATTATAACTGATAGTACATTTATTTTATTATGTTAAGAGCATGCTGAATGAACATGAATGATTTAACCAAAAAATATATGCCACATTATTCATTACATGTGCAAAATTTCACAAATTTTGAAGATATAAAAATTTTACTTTCATTAAAACACACAAAAGGGACACATGGTGGTTTGGCTATATGTGCCATGTCCTGGGCAACATATGTGCAAAATTTAACTTTTGTAACTTTGTGCATTTGACAGAAATCCAAAGATTAAGTTGACCCCACATGGCGTTTCGGGTTATTTTTCACTTGGGGTACGAAGGGTTAAAGGATCTGATAACACTCAGTGACAGAAAACATGGAGGGATTATGGAAGGTGCTATGTTTGATGTGAAAAGTAAAGTACTGATTGCTGAAAAGTCATTTTATGATAGTAGTCTGTTATCCATCTATAGCCAGATGCTATAATCCCATGTAGGGTGGTCATTTGTCTTTGAGTTAGTTGTTTTACTTGAAGGGACACTAACCCTTCAATGATCTACTTGTTGACACATAGGGAACACATATGGGTTATGATTATCACCCAGCATTGTAAATGGTTTCAGGGCTTACAGGAAACCATTAAATGTGTCACTCAGTGTAAACTGACCTGAAAAGGAAAGATTAGTAACAAAAAGTAAAAAGGAAAGATGGAAGTAATAGGAAGAGAGAAATGAAGTACCAAATTTTCTGAATTGAAATGATGTTTGAGTGACTAAATATCAGTGTTAGTCCAAGACAAGGGTGTGCGATGTCCTTATGGTTGTTCAGAGCCAAAGACCCTCATCATAGTGGACCCCAGTATAGTGGACATCGGATTTACTGTACACCATGAAGGTCACCGAACTTTTGTCAGTTATTTCTGTTAAATGGGTTGCAGTACATGTGTTTTCAACCCTTTTTACTCCAACTTGGCCTGAAACTGCCCCTTCCCCATCGTGATTGCTGTGTTGTAATAGCAGCCTATAGTAGTACTGTATAGTACAGTACTATACTGTACTGTACTGTACTGTACTAGTCATGAAGAAGTGCTATGACAAGGATGTGAAATAAGCTTTAAAAGAGCAAAATTATGGGCAAAGTTAGTGTAAAATGGTATAGTTTATATTTTCAGTACTAGAAAATACTGTTGTACACAATGTCAATCATGTGCTTGAAATCACACCTCGGGGGGGACCCTTGGATATAACAGACTGTCGGCCTGAACAGACCTGGGTTTCCCGTAAGTCCATTATAGCGAGGGTCTACTGTATGTACCGGTACCCTCTCTGCAAGTGTGTACTCCAATGCTCCTGGTTGTGCAGTAAAAGTGTGATACTCTACACCCAACATGGGGAGCAGCAACTGACTTGGACCTGGGATGAGGACGTCAGTCACCCTGGTGAGGTGGTGTCTCCCATCCCATTTAATAGTGAGTAATGGGGCCAAGATGATGATGATGGTGATGACATCATCATCATCATCATCATCATCATCATCCGGACCTCCTTTCCCACCCTAGGGCAGGATGAGGAGTAGCAACATCCAGACAGCCCAAATTTGCCCAGTCCAATGGGCCATGCTTCCATTCAAGCCCCAGGAATCCTGGCTCTATCTGATAAGCCAGAAACATTCACCACATTCGTAGCATCACATAAACATATCTGATAGAGTCAATCCGGACGCTGTCATGTTAAAAAGGGGTGATGACAATAATAGTAATTCTGTACAGTAATAATGATAATAATAATAATCCATCCATCCATCATCTAATCCAGTGTTGCCCCATGAGGAGTGTAGGAGCCTGGGACTAGGCAAGTTGGTTCTGACATTTAAGATGAGGGTGACCAGCCTCATTCATCCCTGAGTGGCATTATATGAGCAATGAACCCCAAGCACCCCATGGATATAAACCTGCACCAGCTCAGTCCAATTGAAGCACATTGATTAACCACTAAACCACCAGACTTCATAATTTGGTTATATGGTTACCCTCCAGCATAGTAAATGGTTTCCTGGTGTACAGGAAACCATTTGGGTTGTCTCTCAGTGTAGAGTCACCCGTGGGCAGAAGGAAGAGGAAAGAATGAAGAAAAGAAAGACAGAAGAGGGAGTGTAAAGTCACCCATAGGCAGAAGGAAGTGGAAAGAATGAAGGAAAGAAAGACAAGAGGAAGGATGGAAAAAAGAAGGGAAGAGAGGAAAGGACAGTCACCCGAGAGCAGCACTACATCAAGTGAGTGGATGGTGATATAATAATAATAATAATAATAATATTAATAATAAGAATAGATTTTGCGCTCTAATTTTCCAACAACATCTCTCATATTTTCACTCACCACAAAAGAGGCACCTGGAGGAGCACCAGTAATTACTAAGTCATTTCACAGATATGGGACATGGCCATTCACTGCCGTCTGCCAGCATACCAAACATTGTCCCACTAACCATATTCTTTGTGTTCCCAACATTCACCTTCAGATCCTTGGAAACAGTATCCACAACTCTCAGAATTCTGCCATGGTTCTTATTGCTATCTGAAATCAGTACAGTACCAAATTGTTTGCTTACAGCATTCCTTGTGGAAACCCTAAGCCATATTCCATCAGTTGTGGCTAATGCTTTAGGATGAACAAAAAGTAACTCAGAACAGATCTGTGCACACCCAACTTTACTGTAAACTCCACACTTCCTATACAGCTCACATTCACACATTCTTGAGGCATTCTACCTTCTTTTAGTTAAAGAAACCAGCCAGTTTGCTGGTCCGTTCTCAACTTTCTCATTACTCATAGAATGATTAATCTCTCAGGGCTCCCTGTTAGAAGCCATCTGTAAATTCACAAAAATAAGATGCTGTACATTTCTTTCTTTCTTTTTTTTTTTTTTTTTTTTACTGTTCACCTGTGTATCACTGCCCAGTATGAATCAAGGCTGCATCTCGTCTATATTCATTGTTTCCCTGGCAATGTTCATACAAACCCGTCTGCAGCTTTTTATCTTGGTGCATGAGTTGTCTTTAAAAAATGAAAGTTGTATATGGTACTGTAACTAATGCAGTGCGTTTTCACCTTTATGAAGGGTGTTAAATCTTAATATTCCAATACGTAATTAAAGCTTGTGGTTTCCTCAATATATCTTTAGTCTTGACCACATAACCCTTCAGTAAATGAAGACTGATGACAAGCACAGCAAAGTAAGTGATGCAGCTTAACGTACTGGGAAGTGCATTTATTTCCTAGCTCTTGTTCATTACTATGAATGACACAGAGGATTTAACTGGTAGATTGAAAAATATTATGATTTTTTTAAATTTTTTTATTTCAGATATTGTTCATTTTAGTTATAAAAATAAATAGTTATGAATATGAGAGGATTAAGATTTTTTTTTTCATTCAAGACATTTACATCCTTTTTTAAGCTGGTCGATCATAATAACAACTGGCAAGCAATATAAATATAACACAATAATAAGGCATTCATTATTAACTATAACTTTAGGTCTTTTCTGCACCATAAAATGCTATATTGTATTCCAATTTTGCAAAAACAAAATTCTTATCTAATACTTGTACTGAGTGAATAACAGGAAACTACCTGCACTATTAAAATGAAAAAGAAGTAGGATAGACTATGGACACATTATAAATGTATGAGTTCAACATTTTAAATAAATGTACACACAATGTTGGTTCCAATCACGGCATAGTCAATCACTAACACCACAGTGTTAAATCAACACACAGTATGCATTACAAAATTGTTTATACAGTACTGTATTAGTGATGGTCCGAATTTATGTTTTTCAACATTCGTGAATGTAAATGCGAATATGAATTTTCAGTATTTGTGAATACAAATGTGAATGCCAATACCTATAATCTGTGCGATGACAGAAATTCGAGTTATTCATATATCTTTTTATGAATTAATTTCACTAAGAGTTTCAGGCATGGAAAATGGAATGAACAGTTTCTATCAATTTCCTATGTCACCAGGGTGCAGGATGAGGACCCAGCTCTTACATGCATCAACGGGGGATATCAAACGCATCCTGGACAAACCTCTAAAGGACCCAGAACAGATCACGTCTGACAGACATCGCTCTCTCTCTCTGTCTCAGAAATTCTTGAGATTTAGAGTACCTTTTCTGGTTATGAGGTAAAAATCTGGAGATTACCCACTTTTGAATGGGAACTTCTGAAAATCTGTCAATAGGCAAAAAAAATCCAGGGAAATCCAGACTTTTCTGGGAATCTGGCAACACTGAATGATGCTACAAGCAGCCCTAGCTAGCTTGGCACAGCTGCTTGGTTGGGAACACTAGCCTAGTACACTCATTTAACTGATGCTTTTAACTCTTTATTTGACTTTGTTTAAACTTTATAAAGTTACATTGTTCACAAAATATTTGCATGACAACAAGTGAATGCAAATGCAAATGCTTATTGAAAAAATCTGCAAATATTTGCAAATGTGAATGCAAAAGTGAATATTCGGACCATCACCATATAAACTGTATATCATAGCAGCACAATCAGACTGACAGTTGTAAGGCAACTGTTTGATAATTACTACCTCTGCCTATCCAAGAAGAGAATTGAATATAAAAATGATCTGTAACACAACCAAATACAATACTGCCATACAGAAATCAACCACGAGTTTAAAACACATTTCTATCACAATCCATGTTTCATAAATATCCTACTGAGAATGTCCTAATACACTCACACTTAAAAATCATTGGGTGCAGTATTCTTGACAGTATATAATTTAGTATCTACTGTATATACAGTACATCTGTATTGGGATGATTATGAAATCATACCATTGTATCCAACTCTGTTGGATACGTTTATGTGAAGCAACAAAACATGGTGAATGTTTTTTGGCATATCAGATAGAGCCAGGATTCTGGGGGCTTGAATGGTGAGTGAATGGAGGCATGGCCCATTGGATTGGGCAAATTTGGGCTATCTGGATGTTGCTACTCCTCACCCTGCCCTAGGGTGGGAAAGGAGGTCCAAATGATGATGAATGATGATGATGATGTAATCAAACACAACTACTAACAATAAATTTTAGAATTAATCTGTCACAGTACACTGTCATACGTGTACCATATGTCTTCAATTCGATGATGGATTTTGCGAATCATTCTTCAGGCCATCTGACTGTTTTATGTGGCTTTGGGGAGACTTTTTGAACTGGATGGGTTACATATAGCCTTCACGAACTTCTTCACGACTAGAGGCCCGTACTAAGTTGAATAAAAACCATCTGGTGAGAGCAAGAATAAAATAAGCAAATATGTTACTGGAGTGAAGTTGAGGTAGCCTAATTGATCAAATTTCCCATACACATAAGGAAGAGTTATCAGGAACAAGGCTCTTGTCTCATTTGGAACGTGTACTACTGAGAAATGTCATCAAATATATCAGCAGCATGAATAAACCAACACTTAAGTTATCAATAATATTTCAGGGACAGATCCAGCATTTATTTAAAAGGGGGTGTCCAAAACATTCCCTTTACCAAATGAGGGCAATCATATGTTCAATATTCAAAGTAAATTTTGAAAAAAGTTAGTCAGTAACTAAAATTACAAGTTGCTGTATGTTACAATCACAACTAAATGGCTTCATTCATAATATCAAATTCATAGAAAAAACGTTTGCAAAATGTGCATGACTTTTTCAAAATACCAATTCTATACATATATGGCATGAAAAAGAAGAAGTCATAAGTGAAATAAAAGGGGGTCTTGACTCCCTGAATGTCCTCTGGATCCACCACTGCATCTTGTGCTGCTTAAATATGCTGTACATAATTGCTGTCACCATTATATAAGTTTCAAGGTTTTCTGAAGTTTTCTTGCAGAGACCTCTTATTCATAATGAAGTCAAGGCACAATATGACAGGCAAACAGCAAAGCTTATCAAGATGAAAGCATTTTCTTCAGTGATAGTTATACCAAGTAATTCTCCTGGTAATGGCTACACACTGATTGAGTTGGGAACAATTTCTGGGTCAAGCCACTCAAATTTCCACTGACGGTCGATGTTCCTTCTCTTCATGTCTAGACTCAGCCGCTTTAGGTCCTTCTGGAACCTGGAGAAATAAGATTATCAATAAAATTTTTCTTCATACTTGAGTTATTTTGTTTCTCATGATTATTACATACATGAGTTATATTGTTTCTTATGATTATCATCATAATCCGGTTGCAACTACCGTTTATGATTATAATTGCTTTCCGAGTTTAATCTATTTTGGTTCAGGTTGAGATAAAATTTAGTGATCACTGTAATGGCATATATATCTATCTATCTATTGCTAGACGCCATAATCCCGTACAGGGTGGCCATTTGACTCTGAGTTACTTGTTTTACAGGGAGGGGCACTAACCCTATACCAACCCACTTGACATGTAGGGAGCACATATGGTTTGGTTTTATATATATATATATATATATATATATATATATATATATATATATATGGCATGTATTTGTATATACTGTACTGTAACTAACATCTATGACTGAACCTTTCTTAAAAGTTTTGTTACGACTAAAGGATTACCCTATTACCTTACAACAGATCAATACAACAAAGCAACACAGTAAAGCAGAATAACTTATGATCTTCCCTGAGATACTGTAGATAGAGTGTCAGACGTTCTCTAAGTTTTGTGTTTTCCTTTTCCTACTTGTGAATCCTACCCATCCCCTTCACTGTGCAAAGATGGGAAGCTGGATAAGGATTATGATGAAGTGCAGTACAATCATCATATTTTCAGTGACCATATCCAGCTATCTTCTTGGCTTTCCATACTTCTTCCCACCTTCATTATCTTTCACATAAACCTTTTTCACTGTCACATTCATATCCACTCATTTTTTATGATCACATC